>NC_060121.1:944045589-944348922 GCF_021461395.2 Schistocerca americana | reverse complement strand
CCTTTTTGCCTGCTTCATTTACTGCATTTTTATATTTTCTCCTTTCATCAATTAAATTCAATATCTCTTCTGTTACCCAAGGATTTCTATTAGCCCTCGTCTTTTTACCTACTTGATCGTCTACTACCTTCACTATTTCATCTCTCAAAGCTACCCATTCTACTTCTACTGTATTTCTTTCCCCCATTCCTGTCAGTCGTCCCCTAATGCTCTTCATGAAGCTCTCTACAACCTCTGATTCTTTCAGTTTATGCCGGTCCCATCTCCTTAAATTCCCACCTTTTTGCAGTTTCTTCAGTTTTAATCAATAGATTGTGATCAGAGTCCACATCTGCCCCTGGAAATGTCTTACAATTTAAAGCCTACTTTCTGAATCTTTGTCCTAGCATTACATAATATATCTGACACCTTCTAGTATCTCCAGGCTTCTTCCATGTATACAACCTTCTTTTATGATTCTTGAACCAAGTGTTAGCTGTGATTAAGTTATGATCTGTGCAAGATTCTACCAGGCAGCTTCCTCTTCCATTTCTTCCCCCCAATCCATATTCACCTACTACGTTTCCTTCTCTCCCTTTTCCTACTATTGAATTCCAGTCACCCATGACTATTAAATTTTCGTCTCCCTTCACTATCTGAATAATTTCTTTTATCTCATCACACATTTCATCAATTTCTTCGTCATCTGCGGAGCTAGTTGGCATATAAACTTGTATGACTGTGGTAGGCGTGGGCTTCGCATCTATCTTGGGCACAATAATGCGTTCACTATGCTGTTTGTAGTAGCTTACCCGCATTCCTATTTTCCTATTCATTATTAAACCTACTCCTGCATTACCCCTATTTGATTTTGTATTTATAACCCTGTATTCACCTGACCAGAAGTCTTCTTCCTCCTACCACCGAACTTCACTAATTCCCAATATATCTATTTTTAACCCATCCATTTCCATTTTTAAATTTTCTAACCTACCTGCCAGATTAAGGGATCTGACGTTCCATGCTCCAACCCGTAGAACGCCAGTTTTCTTTCTCCTGATAACAACGTCCTCCTGAGTAGTCCCTGCCCAGAGATCCGAATGGGGGACTATTTTACCTCCAGAATATTTTACCCAAGAGGATGCCATCATCATTTAACCATACAGTAAAGCTGCATGCCCTCAGGAAAAATTACGGCCGTAGTTTCGCCTTGCTTTCAGCCGCTTGCAGTACCAGCACAGCAAGGCCGTTTTGGTTAGTGTTACAAGGCCAGATCAGTCAATCATCCAGACTGTTGCCCCTGCAACTACTGAAAAGGCTGCTGCCCCTCTTCAGGGACACGTTTGTCTGGGTTCTTAACAGACACCACTTCATTGTGGTGCACCTACAGTACAGCTATCTGTATCGCTGAGGCACCCAAGCCTCCCCACCATCGGCAGGGTCCATGATTCCCTAAATAATGAGACTTATTTCCGGCGGTATACAGTAGGGGCGCATTTATGATGTACCTTTTGCATTTCTTGCTTTTACATTTCATTTTCTTCAACAGCAAAGAGAATAGGTGAAGCGGTACCTCAGCATACACCTGCGCCCACTGTCAAGTATTTTTGATTTTCAAATATTAAAAAACATAAGTTGTTTTTCCTGTTCCCTGGTAAGAGGAAGGACTCACTCTCTGTTAATGAACGAAGGTAGACACACGTTATTTTAGAGCGAAATCGGAGGCAGTCATTTTGGTTGTGAGAATAAGTGAAAAGTCTGCATTTCTGATATGCCTAGAAGGAAGAATATAATATTTTTTCACCTGTGAAAAACTGTTTGAATCGTCATCCCAAGTAGTACTGCAATATATAAAAACCCAAGATGCCCACCTCTGTACTTTGTAGTTATTACAAAGATCCAATCACAAAAGGAATGATGGACTCAGGCAAGATTTTGTAGGTGGATACAGCAATCGGACATAATAAAGAAGAGAAAGAATATTTCATTTATGTAAAACTAATATGAAAATATTCTTTTAACATTTATAGTCATAGCTCAGCTTATTTTGCATGTCTGACATGCCAAAAAATTAATCTCATTATTTCCATATACCTAAACTTTATATTATTTTTAGATTATATTATAACACTAATCTCCTCCTCCTCCTCAGTTTGTCTAGTTATTTTAGAAGTTAAATCCTTTTCTATTTCAGATATGTAGATTATCTTGTGGAAAATACTCAATGAGCAAAATATTCAAGTACCCATGGAAGATTTGCATGTTGTTGTTGTTGTTGTGGTCTTCAGTCCTGAGACTGGTTTGATGCAGCTCTCCATGCTACTCTATCCTGTGCAAGCTTTTTCATCTCCCAGTACCTACTGCAACCTACATCCTTCTGAATCTGCTTAGTGTACTCATCTGCGTCACGAAAACAGAGGAAAATAATAAAACAAAATCGAAGGACTCAGAAAAGCACAAAATCCACTAATATAACATGAGTGAGCATGGTGAAATTAGGCTAACTTCTGATGTTAGCAGACTAACGACACCTCTCCATCCTCATCAGACTTTATACTCGAGGAACCTTGACTTTGCCATCACCCTCCATTCTGTTAACAGCCCGTGAAGGTGTTTCCATTTTATATGCTATGGAATGTTTTGATGTGTTGCACTGTCATATGTTAATCTACCTTATTCCAGTTCAGGTCATTAACTCGTAATTGAGAAAATTTTTCTATGGCCTGTCATCGCAGTAACTCCTGTAATATACATGATAACAACATGTCAGGAAGAAAGAATGATCGAGACATTTATGATATTACAGTGCCTGTGTTATCCAGAATTACGAAGCAGTGTTCCTCAAGATATGCATGCATTTGCAAAGAAATAAGCACTTTGGCGACTACAACCGTTAGAAAATAAAAGAAATTTTCCGCAATTGCGAATTTGGATAATCAGCAGCTGTATAATGCAATGATGACAATGAAAATTGGTGCTGCACTGGGACTCGAACCCAGATTTCTCGATTATCACCAATGCTTACCTTAGCAATAGGCTATCCAAGCATGACTCACAGCCAGGCCCAGATATCTTTGACAGCATATGGAATTTTGGGTCTGGCAATCAGTTGTGTTCAGATAGCCTAATGTTATGGCGACTGTTCGCGATGTGCTGGAAACCCGGGTTCGCGTTCCAGCCCAGTACATATTTTCATTGTCATCATTCTATTATACGCCTGATGCATGTCAACTGCGAATACATTTCAAGTAGATCAAGACATTTTATCTTTTAAAAAAGCGACAGTAGTTTTCTTTTATTAATTTACTTCATGACAACTGACGAAATTATTTCGGAAGATCATGTCGATTTACAAATATCATTGGACACTCGTAATTCCTGATATAATATGATGATATGAGGAAATGAGTTTCACTAAATGTGCAGCTGATGGTGACATCCAGAGTCCTGTCAACAGAAAGAAGTTATAAATGTCTAAGATTGTGATGTACCAGCAAAATTGATTGAATTAGTATGCTACAAGCTATATACCATGTACATTGTTCTGAAGAAGGACTACACGAAAGCAGGTTAAATTTGTTGGGAAAATTTGTGAAAGCATTTTTCACCTCTAGATGTGCTTGAAACTCCACATATTCTAATAAATTATAAGGGTCGCCAATGAGATAGTTTTGCTTTGTTTCTCACTATCAGTTCCCTGCCTGAAGCTTACCATAAACGTGTTACAGATTTTAAGAATTGTAAATAGCTATTTTCTTAAGGCCAATTCACACTTGCTGTCACATCATGTAACATCAAAGAATTCCACAATTTGTTTCAAATGGTGGCGTTCGCACAGGCTGTCAACATCATGCCACGAAAGGTTTCTCAGAAAGAGAGACTCGATGGTGAAGTTTATGTGGAGGGGAGATCAGTATTGTCATCTGCTAACAATGGTGGTGAACACATTTTCCCCATACCCATTCCTTTTATATTAGTTTATATTATGGTTCTGTGTATTCTTGAGCATTATTTTGTTTGGTTCTGGTGACAAATCGCAAATGTTTCATCCTGCCTTGAATACCTTTCCATTCTCTCACAGGTGGGGCCAGGTACATCAAAATGAAAAATGATTAATGTCTAACCATAAGAGAACACAGCTAACGCCTACATTCTACATAAATAGCGTAATAAGACAGCTCCTTGAGCACCCTTTGTCAACCCCCTGAAAAGACTACAATTATTTTATACTTTATTAATTGTTTAATGTACAATGCTACACTGCACCTATACAAGTAATTAGTCTATTTGAGGTAACTTACGTAAAATCTGAGTTTGCTTTTGTATTCTGCACTCAATAATTAGTTTTTAAACATGCTAGGAATATTTTCTTTTCAATAATCACCAAGTAATTAATCTAAACTTGGTATACTGACGAGTCTTTCCAAAGCCGTAATGACCTACCTATACATAGTCTATTTTGCATCTTATAAACTTATTTTTTTCAAATTGGCTAGTGGTTTTTGATAAATATATTATTTGGAATTCATACACATGGTAGGAATACTTTTCGTTCTTTCTCTTGTGTGTAATTAACTATAATATAATATTCATTGTTGTCTTCTGGAAACTTGTAAATTACATCAGAATTTTTAACGAATTTATTTTTCTATGCATGTGAATTAATTTTCTTACACACTTTTAATCTCATTTCTTAAAATTCGTAAATTCTGATTGTCAATTATTCTTGTGAATCATATAAATGTCAGCGGTTTGCATACAATAGGGAGGCAGTTTGTTACCAACCATAAACAGAGCAGCATCTAGAACTTTGTTTACATATTTTTCGTCCCTGAACATCTTGCATGCAAATAAAGCAATTTTGTGGGTAACCTGCACCTGGAATTTATTTCATACATCACACAATTAATTTTGAATATACAGCAGCACAGCAGAAGAGCTCAGAAGTATTTGCAGCGATTCTACACCTCAAGAATGGTGATCTACAACACATGTAAATTTGACGAACATTTTTACTAACAAAAGTTCACCTCTAAATTACTGAAAAGTACTGCATTTCTAGTTCAATCAATTTGATTAGTTAGTTGCATCTCAGCTGTTGGAGATACATTTTTAAAATTTTTGCGGTTCGTGTTGTGATTGTGGCTGAGAGACTTTTGGCATAAAATTTCAAATTTTATTCATCAGTAATCCACATTATTCACATCCCACACCATGCTGACTTCTTCAGTATCAGCAGTCCACTTTTAAGGTGGTGGAGGAGCTCGAACGTGTATACATCTTTCCAGAGTGATGATCTCTGATAATTGACTGCAAAAAGTGCTGTATTGGAATTTGGATGTGGATGGTCCCATCTGACAAAAGTTGTATGTGCAAAAGTGTGGACCAGTGCTAACACAGTGGATTTTTGTCAGATGGGAACACTTACTGATTTTCTTTTCTTTCTCTGGTATCAGTGTTTAAACAGTTTGATAGGCAGAAGTGATTTCATTATTCATCCCATATAGTCAGTTACATGATACCGTTGGTTACAATTTTGAAGGAATTTGTTAGGAAAAGTGTTTTCCTATGATTTGGTTGATAAAAAGTTTCGCTAATATGAGTGATATTAATTAGACAAAATAGGCGTGACGACCCAATCGAGACATTGGCTACACACAACATGTAGACTTCAACCTTAGATTTTCGAGATCAGAATCGGGGAAATACATTCAGCAGTTCATAATCACAGTGGCAAGGTTTTCAGCAGATACAACAACCAGTTCATTTAATTGAACAGCTTTCTCAGCTATTGGGTAGTAAATAATCAGTACAAAATATGAAAATGGACGATAATTTTAAAAATGTTGGTAAATTTATGGATCAAAAATTTAAAAGAATTGATCTAAAGTTCAAAAAACTAAATAATTTCCTAAAATCAATTAAAGAGGATATTGCTGAAGTAAATAAAAAATTAGATGTTACCAATCAGCTGGTAGATGATGTAGAATTAGATGTAGAGCGTTTGAAGAAATTCACAGATGTTAAATTAGAATTGCTTAACAGTCGAGTGGCTGTAGTGGCTGAACAAGTAAAAGAGGCTGAAAATATTGTCAATGTCGAGTAAAGCAGAAGAAAATCTGAGTTCAAAACACTCAAAACTACATAGAGACTGATAGTAATTATACAGAGGAAAAATTAAAACTAAATTCAGTGTTGTTATGGAACAAATTTCTTCAGTTAACAATAGTTGATTTTGTTGCTCAAAATCTTCAAACAGTCAACTCAAGAGTAGACAATTTAGAAACAAATATGTTTAGAAATAGCTATCGTAGTGGCAGCATGTTTGTAAGTAATTGTAATAATGTTACATTGAAATTTTTGCTGATGATTTTAAATTGCATCCCAAGGATTTTATATACCATTGCAAGGATGGCTTCACATCTGATATGCCGCCTCTTAAAACTAACCAGCAAAGCGCTTCCTGGATGGAGATGCTTAATCCTGAGCTCACAAGAATGTTAACCCAGAAATGACTTTTGCAGATTTTCAAAGATTATTTTCGAACAAATTTTGGTCAGAAAATAAACAGACCAGACTCAAGACAGAATTTCTAAGCGGTAGCAGATATCGCAAAGCCAGTATGAGGATGCAACAATTTCGTGAGAAACAGCTTATGACATTAGGGCACCTTGACAAGTCGTGAGACAAGTTCATACAAATTGATACACTGAAATGGCGCTTGCCTAACAGTATTCAGAGAAGCCTGGTCTATGGACCGTATAATTTGGTAACAGAATTTCTCAAATATGTTGAGAACCTGGACTGTTCCTGAGAAAATAATAACAGATCAAATAACAGCCAAGATAACAGAGACAGAACCAATTCCAAGTGGGTGGGGAGCCCTTTCAACACCGTAACAACAATGGAAATAGGCATAATAATAATAGTAATGATAATAATAATAATAACAATAATAACACGTTCCCACATACAAGTATGCACCACAAAATGTACTGGAGAATGATGAATACAAATTATACTGGAACAGAATCATTATAACAGATAAAACAACACCACATAACAAACCTGACATCATACTCACCAATAAAAAGAAGAAATTAAACAACTAATCGAAATACCCATATCCAATACAACAAATATACAAAAGAAAAAAAGAGAAAAAATTGAAAAATACATCCAACTGACTGAGGAAGTCAAGGACATGTGGCATCAGGATGAAGTTGACATTATACAAATTATACTATCAACTACAGGAGTCATACCACACAATATCCACCAGTACATCAATGCAATACAGCTACATCCAAACTTACATATACAACTACAGAAATCCGTTATTATTGGTACATGTTCAATTACCCGAAAGTTCCTAAATGAAATATAACATATACCGTAGAGTTAAAAGGAAGTCACGCTTGAGCAATGTCTGTGTCACTTTCCATTTTTGACCAGACATAACGTGTGAGAAAAAAAAGAAATAATAATAATAATGAAAAATTGGAAAACCACACTTAATATCCAAACAAATTCAAATAATATCACATGACAGCCAATACAGATAAAGTGTGGAATATACCAAGGAGCCTGATTATGTCCTTTCTGGTTCTGGCTTGCTCTGAACCCACTATTCAACATGCTAAATAATACAAACTATGGATACAATATTACTGGAACATACCCACACAAAATCACACATTTGCTATACATGGATGATCTAAAACTACTAGCAGCAACAAATCAGCAACTCAACCAATTACTAAAGATAACAGAAGTACTCAGCAATGATATAAATATGGCTTTTGGAACAGACAAATGTAAGAAAAATAGCATAGTCAAGGGAAAACACACTAAACAAGAAGATTACATATTGGATAACCACAGTGACTGCATAGAAGCGACGGAAAAAACAGATGCCTATAAATATCTAGGATACAGACAAAAAATAGGAATAGATAATACAAATATTATAGAAGAACTAAAAGAAAAATATAGACAAAGACTAACAAAAGTTCTGAAAACAGAATTGACAGCAAGAAACAAGGCAAAAGCTACAAATACTTATGCCGTACCAATATTGACTTACTCATTTGGAGTAGTGAAATAGAGTAACACAGACCTAGAAGCACTCAATACACTTACACGATCACAATGCCACAAATATAGAATACATCACATACATTCAGCAACAGAAAGATTCGCATTAAACAGAAAGGAAGGAGGAAGGGGATATACCGACATAAAAAACCTACATTATGGACAGGTAGACAATTTAAGAAAATTCTTTCTAGTACGAGCAGAAACTAGCAAAATACACAAAGGAATCACTCATATAAATACATCAGCTACACCACTGCAATTTCATAACCACTTCTACAACCCTTTAGATCACATAACATCAACAGATACGAAGAAAGTAAATTGGAAAAAGAAAACACTACATGGCAAGCACCCGTATCATCTAACACAGCCACACATCGATCAAGACGCATCCAACATATGGCTAAGAAAAGGCCATATATACAGTGAGACGGAAGGATTCATGATTGCAATACAGGATCAAACAATAAACACCAGATATTACAGCAAGCATATTATTAAAGATCCCAATACCACAACAGATAAATGCCGACTTTGCAAACAACAAATAGAAACAGTGGATCACATCACAAGCAGATGTACAATACTAGCAAATACAGAATACCCCAGAAGACATGACAATGTAGCAAAAATAATACATCAACAGCTTGCCTTACAACATAAACTTATAAAACAACACGTTCCCACATACAAGTATGCACCACAAAATGTACTGGAGAATGATGAATACAAATTATACTGGAACAGAACCATTATAACAGATAAAACAACACCACATAACAAACCTGACATCATACTCACCAATAATAAGAAGAAAGTAACACAACTAATCAAAATATCCATACCCCATATAACAAATATACAAAAGAAAACAGGAGAAAAAACTGAAAAATACGTTCAACTGGCTGAGGAAGTCAAGGACATGTGGCATCAGGATGAAGTTGACATTATACCAATTATACTATCAACTACAGGAGTCATACCACACAATATCCACCAGTACATCAATGCAATACAGCTACATCCAAACTTATATATACAACCACAGAAATCCGTAATTATTGATACATGTTCAATTACCCGAAAGAGCCTAAATGCAGTATAACATATACCGTACAATTAAAAGGAAGTCACACTTGATCAAGGTCCGTGTCACTTTCCATTTTTAACCAGACATAACGTCTTAGAAAGGAAAGAAATAATAATAATAATAATAATAATAATAGAGAATAACAATTATGATAATAACCATCATAACAAGAATGACAATATTATTAAATAAAATAATAATAAAAACATCACAGAAATAAGTAACAATAGTGAGAGAATAGATGGTAATATATCAAATGAGAATAATAATAATAGTCAGGAAAACAGATAACCACCTCATTGGGAGCCTGTCAGTTTGAGATGAAGAGAATTGCTGGAAACTAGGTTCAGAGTAAAAGAGTTAGACATAGTTCAGATTACATATACCACAACTGATAGGATAGTGATTACCAAGCAAACACAGTTAATTGGGAGGTGAATTTTTTATTTCACGCTACAATAGATGAGCTAAGATGATAGAAAGTTAGAAAATTAGTTTAAACTTTGTGATGATGAACTGAGTAGTCGTTTTGATGATTAGTGGTTGTTTAGCTGTTACTATGTGTAATATTTTTGATGAATATGGTTTAACCATTTTGTTGTGATAATGTACTGTCAGTCTTATCTGAGGTAGACATGCCAGAAGTTTTGTGCTGAAGGAGAATGGTGACTTTGATAATTGATTTTGTTTGTATGCCTGCTGGCACAAACACAAGTGGTACTGCTGATGATTTAGCAGCAGAGAATTTTGAGTCAGAAGTGGATATTCATATTGATTCTAGTGATACTACTGATTATTTTTATATAGATTTTAGTAAATATGATGATATTGTTGATGTTGAACATGATCCATTGCCCTTTGATGAATTAGATAGTATGATTTTTGTAGAAGAGTTGGATGATAAATTAAATAGTAAGATTAAAGGATTTGATGATGTTACTTTGATGTTAGTAGAGAAGGTATGTGAGAGTGAACAAATTCCTACTGATGTCAGTGAGATCTAGACCATCTGTAGTAATAAAGGTGAATAACATAGGCAGATTAGTAACAAGGTAATTGGAATTTTGAACAAATCAGATTATGTTGAAGTTAACTGTAATACAGTTTGTGTTTCAGATTTTAGTTTTGATACTAATGTTAAAACACATGCAAACATCTTGTGCTATTTTGGATACAGATAGTTCTTCTACTTAGTCAACACACACCCACATGAGAGAGTGATTTGTCAATTTTAGAAAATACAGTCTAGTTGACACTGAGTGGATTACAACCTATAGCAGCTAGTGAACTTTAATTGAACAGTGATATACATTTGAATGAGATTGAAGGTGATTTACTAGCAGATGATGAAAATATTTATAAGCATAAAATAGCTGGTAGTTCATTCATTGTAATTTCTGTTGGTACTTGGAAAGGGATTTGTTTGATAGACAGTGGTGGTCCCACTTGTGGCATTTCTTGGAAGTTAAGAGATCTACTGACAAACACTGAATATTATACACAATATCCTATCACTGATTTTAAAATTAAAGGAGCCACAGGAAAATGCAGTTAACTAATCTGTAGGCAGGCTCTGATTTAATTTACATTTGGTAATTTTACGTTTAAACAATGTTACCCAGTGGTAGCTGATCTGAGCGAACACATGTAGTTAGGGGTACTCTGGATAGTTATTGCCAATGTCGGTTTTCACTGGGAAACGATGAAGTTACTGTTTGAACAACAGAAATCTGCAGTTTGTGGAGCAATTAAATTACATATGAGATATAAAGAAAATTGTAGCAATCAGTTAAGAGATGTTGAAGTTTTTGGTGATAGGAATTACTCTAAGGAGGAGGATGAGGTTTATGATAACTAGTTGGTTAGTGACAGAATTTCACGGTTAGTTTTGGATAAAATAAGCACAGAAAATAACTTTAGTGGTACCGAAAAAGATTATTTATATAAACTTTCGTTGGGTTACTGTGAATCTTTAGCGAGAAACCAAATAGAGTGAAAGGCTATATGTCTAGTTTGGAACTGAGATGACTTGATGATCCCATTTGTAAAAGAAAAATACTTGAATGAGAATGACAGATATTGCAAAAATGTAGAATAGTAGAGCGGAGCTGCAGCCACTATATCAACCAACTGGATGTTGTTTCCAAGGAAGATGGAGGTGTAAGGATAGTCCTTGATTCTTGACACTTAAATAAATTCTTATAAAGATAGATAGATCATTGTGAATCCATGGAAGAACTTTTGAACAAATTCCATGATGCTAAATACTTCAATAGCCTTCACTTGGGATCAGATTTTCACGAAATTATTTTAGAACAGTATTTCTGCACAACAGGAAGAGTTTTCAGTATTTTGTTGTACCTTTTGGCTTAAATATATCTGTTGCAGAATTTATATGTGCTTTGGACTTTGTGTTAAGATGTGATTTACCTTCGAAACTAATCATTTATCTAGATGACATTTTGGTTAGTAGTAAAACTTGTTAAGAGCACCTAGAAATTTTGATTGAAGTTGTAGGAAAGTTTAAACAGGGAGGAATGACCTTAATATTATAAAAATGCAAATTTGGTGTAAAAGAGTTAAATTCACTGAAATTACAATGAAATCCAGACCTTTAGCTGCTGACTGACGTTGATAAATATCAACGGGGATACTAGAAAATGTGTGCCTGACTGGGACTCGAACCCGGGATCTCCTGCTTACATGGCAGATGCTCTATCTGTCTTAGCCAGGGAGGACACAGAGAATTGGGTGACTGCTGGGACTTATCTCTGGCATGCTCCCTGTGAGACCCACATTTCCAACTTACTGTCCACACACTACATTTGTAGTGACCCTGCCCACTATATTCATTACTTGTGGCAGCCAATCTACTGATTCCCGTAAGAGTTCGGGCAATGTGGGTGCATCCGCACTGAAGAAGATCATTTGCCTATAAGCCTTATCTATATGAAAATGTCCGAAAGAACAGATACCATCTTCATATATTAAAATTTGTGGGTAACACAATTAGTGAAGAGGGAATTCTGCCTGATAAAAACAAACTTTTAGCCATTGCAGTATTTTCAAAACCAAAGACGAAAAAAGATCTTCAATAATTCTGTAGTTTATGTTACTTTTACAGGAAGTATGGCAGAACACAAGCACTTAATGCACCATGTCTTTATGAGTTGTTAAAAAATAGTGTCTAGGAGTGTCAGGAAGCGTTTGATGAAATTAACAAACAGCTATGCAATACTGAAACACTACACAGACCACACTTGTCATTTTGTTTAATGAATGATGGAAGTGATTATGGCTTAGGTTACACTTGTTTCAAGAAATAGATATTATTGGAAAGATAGAACACCATTCAATTAGTTTTGTTCATAAGGGTTAATAAAAACATGAGAGGAACCACTCAGTTAAAGAAAATAAACTATTAGCCATTGTTTGGGGTTTTAAGAAATTCAAGAATTACCTATTCAGACACAAAGTAATAGTTGACACTGACCAAAAAGCGTCACGTTATATACAAGAGTGCAAATTGTACCACAGCTGTTACCAGATGGGCGGTTTACTTATGTCAGGTTATCCCATCCAGTACATAAAAGGTGAACATGACGTCATAGCAAATGCTTTACTTAGATTACCAGTGGCTGGTGAACATAAAAATGAGAACATTCAAGACAACAAAAATTTCAGAATAATGTATATTGAGGGAATTAGGGGAGAAAGCGCATCGTAAAAATTTAAGAACAATTAAGACGAAATCAGAAACAATATCATGTGTGGAAATTGGTAAAACGTTATTTAGTAAAGAAAGGTCATGACAAAGTAAAACAATACTACCAGTTTTATAAAGGATTTCATTTCAAAGGCCCAGATTATATTCAGACAGCTGGGAGGTCTGTTGTCCTAAGCAACACATTGGCACTTTAATTAAATACATACACCAATGTTTTAGACATTGTGATACAATGAAATGTATTCAAAAGATTCAGGGGAATGTTTATTTCAACAACATCGCTAGAAGAGTTAGAAAATGTTTAGCAACATGCAACAGTTACCGTACAGTGAAGGTTACTAATCAAAAACAAAGGTTTTATGCAGAATATTATTGCTAAAGATAAGTCAGAATTAGTAGGTATATTGTTCCTGTAGATTTATTTCCAAAACTTGTCTCTCCGTATCCTCTGAAGAAACCTACAAACAAAAAGACTAAGTAGGTAAACCACATGCTATCTCATAATGGAAGTCAAGTTATATCAAATGTAGGGAAATACACTGCTGGAAATTGAAATAAGAACACCGTGAATTCATTGTCCCAGGAAGGGGAAACTTTATTGACACATTCCTGGGGTCAGATACATCACATGATCACACTGACAGAACCACAGGCACATAGACACAGGCAACAGAGCATGCACAATGTCGGCACTAGTACAGTGTATATCCACCTTTCGCAGCAATGCAGGCTGCTATTCTCCTATGGAGACGATCGTAGAGATGCTGGATGTAGTCCTGTGGAACGGCTTGCCATGCCATTTCCACCTGGCGCCTCATTGGACCAGCGTTCGTGCTGGACGTGCAGACCGCGTGAGACGACGCTTCATCCAGTCCCAAACATGCTCAATGGGGGACAGATCCGGAGATCTTGCTGGCCAGGGTAGTTGACTTACACCTTCTAGAGCACGTTGGGTGGCACGGGATACATGCGGACGTGCATAGTCCTGTTGGAACAGCAAGTTCCCTTGCCGGTCTAGGAATGGTAGAACGATGGGTTCGATGACGGTTTGGATGTACCGTGCACTATTCAGTGTTCCCTCGACGATCACCAGTGGTGTACGGCCAGTGTAGGAGATCGCTCCCCACACCATGATGCCGGGTGTTGGCCCTGTGTGCCTCGGTCGTATGCAGTCCTGATTGTGGCGCTCACCTGCACGGCGCCAAACACGCATACGACCATCATTGGCACCAAGGCAGAAGCGACTCTCATCGCTGAAGACGACACGTCTCCATTCGTCCCTCCATTCACGCCTGTCGCGACACCACTGGAGGCGGGCTGCACGATGTTGGGGCGTGAGCGGAAGACGGCCTAACGGTGTGCAGGACCGTAGCCCAGCTTGATGGAGACGGCTGCGAATGGTCCTCGCCGATACCCCAGGAGCAACAGTGTCCCTAATTTGCTGGGAAGTGGTGGTGCGGTCCCCTACGGCACTGCGTAGGATCCTGTGGTCTTGGCGTCCATCCGTGCATCGCTGCGGTCCGGTCCCAGGTCGACGGGCACGTGCACCTTCCGCCGACCACTGGCGACAACATCGATGTACTGTGGAGACCTCACGCCCCACGTGTTGAGCAATTCGGCGGTACGTCCACCCGGCCTCCCGCATGCCCACTATACGCCCTCGCTCAAAGTCCGTCAACTGCACATACGGTTCACCTCCACGCTGTCGCGGCATGCTACCAGTGTTAAAGACTGCGATGGAGCTCCGTATGCCACGGCAAACTGGCTGACACTGACGGCGGCGGTGCACAAATGCTGCGCAGCTAGCGCCATTCGACGGCCAACACCGTGGTTCCTGGTGTGTCCGCTGTGCCGTGCGTGTGATCATTGCTTGTACAGCCCTCTCGCAGTGTCCGGAGCAAGTATGGTGTGTCTGACACACCGGTGTCAATGTGTTCTTTTTTCCATTTCCAGGAGTGTAGTTTGGTAGTGATGAAACCATAAAACACATTATTATGACCGAGCGAGGTGGCGCAGTGGTTAGCACACTGGACTCGCATTCAGGAGGACGACGGTTCAATCCTGCGTCCGGCCATCCTGATTTAGGTTTTCCGTGATTTCCCTAAATCGCTCCAGGCAAATGTTGGGATGGTTCCTTTGAAAGGGCATGGCTGACTTCCTTCCCCATCCTTCCCTAATCTGATGAGACTGATGACCTCGCTGTTTGGCCTCTTCCCCCAAACAACCCAACCCAACATTATTATGTCAGTTTATTTGCGATTTGGTAATCCAACTGAAAGATATATGAGAGACATTGGCAAACTTTGTAGAACATGTTGTGCAAAAGATCATTCTAATTCGTACTGTTACATTAGTCAGTTTGAAGATGTATTAGACAGCCTATAGCACTCTGTCATATGAGGTAAATTTCAAAAATAAGACAGTGAATATATTTTTATGACTCAATTAGATTTCCAGCATGTACAAAATTATTTGCAAACGAAAGAGATGTGATAATTTTGAAAAACGTAGAGTTCTATCACTGTAAAAGAAAACACAAAACCGGACAGGAAACTGAAAGTCACTCAAATCGGAATAGGAGATCTTTTCTTAACTAAAAGCTATGAAAAATCTAAAGCCGTCATCAAAGAAACAAAGAAATTTTTCGTAACCTATATTGAACTATTTGAGATCATGGAAATTTCACATCCAAATGCCTGCAGATTGATATACCCTAAATCTTGCAAATTATTTGGGCTAAGAAATATCACTCAGTTGAAGCCTTAATAGCAATAACAAATCCTTGGGACACACTTTGTGTATGTGTGGATCTTATACAAGGTTCCCCAGCCTATGTGACATTTGCTTCACAGCAACACTACCAACGTCACATTTTATTGTTCACTCTATACTTACATACCTAACAACTAATCACAATTTGAACCTGAATCATTGTACTTAACATATTTCATTACACACATCTATCTGATTGAAATTTGAGGTACAGTTGACATTTATCTTCATTTTATCAGTTTGCTTATGGGGGTTTTACTAATTGAATACTAATTTCTACTTACACTTATTTCTACTTTGATGACACATTTATTCTAACTCTCATAATGTGGTTAATGAGTTGAATGAGATGCTCACTACATCTGAATATACTGATTTTGCAAACTAATGCTTCATGATGATACCGTTTTCTATACTAATATATACTATAATTACACTACACTTACGCACCTTCTACACTTATCTGCAAGTCAATGAAGAAGAAATTTTCTATAAGACACTGGCTTGCAGTTCTAAGAAGATACTTCTGTAGCTGTGGTCCTGATGTACGTACCTGTACTGAATTCTATGCTGCACACATTGCTTCCTTATGAGCTGATAGATATCAAATACCTATCTACAGCAACACAATACACGTATATACACATTTTTACACTCCTGGAAATGGAAAAAAGAACACATTGACACCGGTGTGTCAGACCCACCATACTTGCTCCGGACACTGCGAGAAGGCTGTACAAGCAATTGTCACACGCACGACACAGCGGACACACCAGGAACCGCGGTGTTGGCCGTCGAATGGCGCTAGCTGCGCAGCATTTGTGCACCGCCGCCGTCAGTGTCAGCCAGTTCGCCGTGGCATACGGAGCTCCATCGCAGTCTTTAACACTGGTAGCATGCCGCGACAGCGTGGAGGTGAACCGTATGTGCAGTTGACGGACTTTGAGCGAGGGCGTATAGTGGGCATGCGGGAGGCCGCGTGTACATACCGCCGAATTGCTCAACACGTGGGGCGTGAGGTCTCCACAGTACATCGATGTTGTCGCCAGTGGTCGGCGGAAGGTGCACGTGCCCGTCGACCTGGGACCGGACCACAGCGACGTACGGATGGACGCCAAGACCGTAGGATCCTACGCAGTGCCGTAGGGGACCGCACCACCACTTCCCAGCAAATTAGGGACACTGTTGCTCCTGGGGTATCGGCGAGGACCATTCGCAACCGTCTCCATGAAGCTGGGCTACGGTCCCGCACACCGTTAGGCCGTCTTCCGCTCACGCCCCAACATCGTGCAGCCCGCCTCCAGTGGTGTCGCGACAGGCGTGAATGGAGGGACGAATGGAGACGTGTCGTCTTCAGCGATGAGAGTCGCTTCTGCCTTGGTGCCAATGATGGTCGTATGCGTGTTTGGCGCCGTGCAGGTGAGCGCCACAATCAGGACTGCATACGACCGAGGCACACAGGGCCAACACCCGGCATCATGGTGTGGGGAGCGATCTCCTACACTGGCCGTACACCACTGGTGATCGTCGAGGGAACACTGAATAGTGCACGGTACATCCAAACCGTCATCGAACCCATCGTGCTACCATTCCTAGACCGGCAAGGGAACTTGCTGTTCCAACAGGACAATGCACGTCCGCATGTATCCCGTGTCACGCAACGTGCTCTAGAAGGTGTAAGTCAACTACCCTGGCCAGCAAGATCTCTGGATCTGTCCCCCATTGAGCATGTTTGGGACTGGATGAAGCGTCGTCTCACGCGGTCTGCACGTCCAGCACGAACGCTGGTCCAACTGAGGCGCCAGGTGGAAATGGCATGGCAAGCCGTTCCACAGGACTACATCCAGCATCTCTACGATCGTCTCCATGGGAGAATAGCAGCCTGCATTGCTGCGAAAGGTGGATATACACTGTACTAGTGCCGACATTGTGCATGCTCTGTTGCCTGTGTCTATGTGCCTGTGGTTCTGTCAGTGTGATCATGTGATGTATCTGACCCCAGGAATGTGTCAATAAAGTTTCCCCTTCCTGGGACAATGAATTCACGGTGTTCTTATTTCAATTTCCAGGAGTGTATTTGTGATTTACTACTTATAAAAAACTGTGTCATTCTGTTTCAGTGCATTATCACAGGCTGTCGCCACTGGAATAGAATGATTTGATTATTTCAATGTAAGTAATCAAAACATCTCCACTACCATAATCTGCTTACATCATCTAAAATCGCTGTGAGAGACAATTACAGTTAAAAATACATTGTCTCACATCTTGGTTTGGTTGTAGGACGCCACCACACCAAGGAAATGTCATAATTTGGGAAAAAACTAATGTAAAATGTACCGTAACGTAAACTAACTGTCTGAAGATGAACCTTTCAGTTCGAAACAGATAACGGCGCTATATAAATAAATCAATAAATAGCGTTGTAAAAAGGGCTTGGTTGCTGTAGTTTTCTCTGTAAGTGTCAACCAGTATTTTGTAGACAGCCACGGGCTCAGAAAGTCAATTTTCGACAAAATAGCAGTTCGATTTTAATAGGTACATAATCTGATGAAGCAATTTGTATTAAATAACCTTTTATGAACTAAGGAAATCATCTCAGTTCAAGGAGAAAACCAGAGTTGTTCATTATGTTACACTACTATAGGAAAAATACATAATTGTAAGATAAACAGGCTCCTACTATTCCACTTTAAAAATTGTTTGATGTGTTTGTATGTACAGTCATCCTCAAAAGTATCCGAAAGACCTGAATTTCTTTTCGCCTGATTCGCATGCAACCCGCATAACGCAGCTGTCGAGCAGGTCCTCTAATCGCTCCTCGGTACAGTCGTTTGAGTATTGAAAATGGTTCCAACAAGTCACCACCAGAAAACACTCCTCTGTATCGCAATAACTCAAGATTAGAAGTAATACCACGATACTACAAACATCAGGGAATACCTTATCGCAGATAAGACTGTCCTTTGGGCTGGTAAGCTCACATTTATTGCAATAAATGACATAGCTAAAATGTTACCACTCTCATTATTGCATCAGATAGATAATGCACGTAGTAAGTTCGTTGTATTAATGATTTCCTCTTCAAAGTAACATACCATACTTATTAATTAACACAAAATGACATTAAAAATTTAAATTATTTACGAGCAGCTACTTGAGAATATGTATGAACTTCAAATGACACGACGAACTGTCTTGCTCTGCATATGGATTCAAATCCACGTCATGCAGACTATGCAAAGGTTTCATGACTGACGGAAAGTAAGTCATTCCTGACTAGGCATATTGAGACAGATACACCTCGATTTTAGACAGTATCAGTTAGCAAATATCAACCTTAAATTATATAATGTAAACATTTTTAATGGACGCGAATTCGTACCCAGCATCTATTGTCCCTGTTAAAGAACTATGAGAGATGTTAAATATTGCTTCATCACAAGTAACTTATTTGAAATGCCATGAGGTAAAGCTTTGTGTTGGACATGGATTCGAACCCAGAACCTAATCGGATTGTTATCGAAGCACAATCAACTGTGACATATCGGATTTTCTCGGCAGTAGCAAGATGTTTTAACTGAAATGACGAGACGAAAAATTAATTATTTCCTTCCCAGGACTCCAACCCGGCACCTATTGCTGTTATATTCTAGAGAAAACAAATGTTAAATATGGGTTTGTTACACCAGCAGTGACACGTGAGCATGTTTGAACTGGAAATAATATGACGAAGAGTTCAGTGCTTACTGGGAATCGAGCTCCACTCATATCGTTGTTGATACACACAAAGAGACGTCAGCTATCGATTTTTTCTCCACCGGCAGCTCGGAATAACATCCTTGAACTTACAGTGATCTCGCAAATAGTTCTGTGTTTCACTGGGAGTCAAAAACGTCAGACATCGTTAGTGTTGACAACGAAGGAAAATACATTAAAAATCAAAATTTTTATCCACCAGCAGATAGGTGTTCTCATGCTAGAGGTGATAATACGTAATGAAAACTTAAGTGCCAGGCCAGGATTTGAACCCATTCATGCGCAGTATGTGGAGATGTTGAGGAATCTGCAGTTTTGAACAAACAAAAAATTGTAGTTGAACTGTATTGGTACGAAGAGATCAAATTCCGCGTTAAGGGCGGTCTGAGTTGCATTCCAAGTTCAGAACCAATTTTATCGACATGCAGAAGCTCTCATGAAAGATGGAATAAGTGTCCTGTGATCCTAAATAACGTTTGTTTCGTCACTAGAAATAAATAACTAATATAAGAAAGGTTACTGGTGATAGAGTTTCTACATGTCACCACTCCTGACATTATTGTGGTTCAACCTAACGTCTACTTGGTATTGAAGGAATATCATGTTTAATGTGAATATCAGACCACAATGCCATTATACCTTCTTCATTTGGCGTAGCCAGAAGAGAATAGAATCTGTCTCTCCCTATCAAAAATATTTGGTAGGAGTTGGAATCGAACCCAGACCACAAGTGTATGAACCTATCATCAATCCAACAGACCACCAAACCCTCTTATCTGTAACCCATTTTTTTATCATAACGCCATTGCGCCACACTAGATGAGAATTCTGACACCCAGGCTCCCTATAGTGGTTTGCAACATGTTTCTGTACATTCATTTACATGGTTGACCGAATCGTCATGAACTAGCTGCCTCAGCTACCCAGTGCATATATTCGACTCTGTTTTGTAATCACCGAAATAAAATCACATAACTGCCACATTCACAGACCTGCCAACAGTGTAGGATGCAAAAATGTAAATAGGAAGTATTCCTTTCCAATTCAGCTACTCTATTGCGCTGTCTGTTTATTGAAAACCCTGTGCAGTGCAAAAGAAAAGCTGTAACTGTCTGTCTCTCAGAAGTCTAGATCAAGCTGTATGCATTTTCTCGCAGCATTGTGGAATGCGGAAGTTCTGGAGCATTTGTTGTTGACTTCTTGAGCTGCTGTCGCTATGTGTCAGCTGGTAGTGTAACGGTAAGCATCATGCACCATACATAAGACGTCGTGAGTTCGAGTATATTCACTGCTACATTTTTTAAAATGCAAATCTGCTGTCTGCTGAAGTTATCAATCTAATGGAACAAATCGAGGTATATCACCCTCTGTATGCCTAGACAGTTCCCACTGTTAGTTTCCATCAGTCACAAAATCTTTGCTTAATCTGCATTACCTAGGTTTGAATCCATATGCAAAACGAGACGGTTCGTCGTGTCATTTGAAGTTCATAAATATTCTCAACTAGCTGCTCATGAATAACTTAAATTTTTAAATCCATTTTGTGTTAATTAATAAGTATGGTATATTACTTTGAAGAGGAAATCATGAATACGACGAACTTACTATGTGCGTTACCTATCTGACGTAATATTTTAGGTATGTCATTTATTGTGGGATTACAAGCCTAAAGGACAGTCTTTTCTGTGTTAAGGCGTTCCCTGATATTTGTAGTATCGTGGTATTACTTCAAATCTTGAGTTATTGCGATACAGAGCAGTGTTTTCTAGTGGTGACTTGTTGGAACCATTTTCAATAGTCAAACGACTGTACCGAGGAGCAATTAGAGGACCTGCTAGACAGCTGCGTTATGCGGGTTGCATGCGAATCGGGCAAAATGCAATTCAGGTCGATCGAATACTTTTGAGCATGGCTGTACATATTGTCGCTATCAAATAAATGGTTACATTTTGGAATTTTAACTGTTAGGGGTTTCGTGGCCACTTTTAGGCAAATTCCGTGTTGGCTTCTATCTCCGATTCTGCAGCAGAGGTTTGTTTGAGGTATTTTATGACTTTCTCTAACATGAGTGGTTGGGTTTGTCAAAGCTTCACTCTCCATTGCTGGTGGTGGTGGACAGGAGTTCAGCCTGCAGCCGCCGATTGTATGTTTCTGTCACGCCAAAGTTCATGCCCTGTTTGGTGGTCATTACTGCGCCAGTCCTTCCCTTGCCATATGTAACAGCCGTTCACTGTCATTTTTTTCCGTTTTTTTTCACAACAAATATCACAGAATCACTCAGCGAAGTGACATTCTGGGAAAAGAAATGTTGGGTACGGCCTTTCTGCAGTACATTCCGGGTGTGACAGACAGAGTCGGCATCATATTGTGCAAACACGGCATAAAGACTATTTATAAATCGACGAAGGAGATCGAAGGGTGTCTCACATCAGCAAATGAGAAAAGGGACCCACTTGTAACGTCGGAACATGCCGCATTCATTGTACATGCAGTGAAGACTACATTGGAATGATTGGACGATCAGTCTACACTGTTCACAAGCGGTATGAACTAGGTGAAATGGGCTACACACTAAAAAGAATTCGCTGAGATGGAAGTTCTGGCTGTAGAGAAGAGGTATCATAACCACTTGTTCAGGGAAGGTATGGAAATACTTCAACATGAGAATAGCTTTAAGAAGAAAGAAGAAGCCTTAAGGTGAATGGATCCTGGGTTCCCGTGCTGTAGCGGACGACTGTTAAAGGTAGCAACGGAAGGACTACAGTGGTAACGACCACGAAAAAGGCCTTGAACTTTGGTGTGCCAGGTACATACAATCTGTGGCCGTTGGCTCGACTCCAGTCCAACATCAGCAATCACGCCAGTCACAGGTGGTGGTGAAACGTCAGAAAAGTCATCACACAAACATCGGCTGAACAACGCAAGACAGAAGCCAACAGCCAATTTTTGAAACTTGGTTTTGCGCTTCAGCAGTTTACCACACGCAACTGGTAAAGAATGTCCGTTATGAAGTTTGGGTTGACAATTAATCGATTTTATTGTTGGAAGTTCCTAAGTTCCGAATCTATACTTTGACTTTCTGCATCACAAATGATAACTCACATCGTCGCTTTGACCGTTCGGTACTGGGTTAAGCGAACTGACATTACATACAGTGTGAATACATCCTGAAGTTGGCGTGACATGAAGGTCTGGTGTGAATCGGTCTTTTTCTCGATGGTAGTATTCCTTGATCATAATTTTCCACAAACATGTAGTACTCCTATATACTTTAATCAATTCAGTAATGAAGTCTCTGAATCACTGTTGAGTATTATAAATTCCAGAGTTCAGTGTACCCGCAGAGATAAGAATACTAGACCGAGGAAATAGTTGACTGAGAACATTCTCGCACGCTGGTTTGCAATGATTTTCAGTCCACTCGCTATCTTCTCTCTACATGTTATTTGTGCGTATATTTTTGTGCATACTTAAAAATTCAGCGTATATATCGATTAGCTGCTTGAATCCATAGATCACGATTCGAGTTCAATGTTTGGCAATTGATATACTATTTTACGAGGGTCTTTGCATGGAGTGTTGGGGCTTTTTGTGTGGGTTCAGGTAGATTTGTAGGTTAATATAATTTGTGCGGATTATGAGCGATCAAGTAGACTGTGAATTTCCTGTATGGGGACTATTACCGAAGAAAGAAACAGGTGTGCAGTCTTTTTTAAATAAATTCCCGGAATATGACGGGCGAGGAATTACGATAGCAATATTTGATTCAGGTGTCGATCCAGGTGCACCAGGATTGCAGGTACTGTCAGTTAATACTGGTTGTTTTAAGCAATGTGATCTGTGTGCTGTTGTTAACGCTTGGCGAAATGAAATTTTTATTTTATGTTGCGGTTAAATATACCAACGCACATGGTTTAATGTAACTGTACAGTGTAAAGTTAACAGGAAAATCTGAAATAAAGCCTTTGTTGACTCTAGGCCGATAACATAGAAAGTTTCTCGTGAGTATTAAATGGATGAAGTGGAATTTGCTCGATATTGTCAGTGTTAATGTCACGGACATTTAGAACCTTTTCTTTCAGGAAATACCGTAGAAGTCGTAGCCAGACAGAATGACGAGGATTTAATTTGTGGCAGTTTCTTCTGAATTAAATATTCTAGAGCAATGATGACCAAGAGGCGAAATGACCGGTCTTTCAGGTATCATTATGCTAATATCTCTGGGCCCCCTAGAAGATACTCCCATTCTAATCAGCTTCTTTACGTATCCACATTTAACACAAAGTCCATTCTAATACTTATACGATATAGAACTCACAAGTTCTCCCAAGGAATGCTTTCAATATGAAGAAGTAGCAATTCAGTTTCCACCTGTCTATTCAGGCATGTACAGCTTGTCCCTGTGATAAATAGTAGTCACCCACTGTCAGTGTTAGTAAACAAAGCTATTGTATTGACAACATGGACATGTCCATTTAATTGCTTATCGTAGCAGGAGTATAACACACCATTCATTGACTACTGCTCATTTGTTTTGTTAAATTAAAATCGTTTGACAACAAATTTTTGTCACAGTATTCAGCATGTATAGTGATGATAGAGAGCACTAATGGAAAATGTCTAAAGCAGTTCTTTAGTATTTCATTGTTCTTAGCATTGTTTGAATGTCATTTGTAACAGACCACAGTATAACTTGCTTTTCATCCAACCATCCTCCCTGCTACGGAAGTAAAAGAGAGAGTACTTGATGGTATCCCCCCCCCAGAAAAAACAACTTTTTACCAACAACGAAACATTCCAATCCATGTGGGTTAGTTCGTGAAAGAAAAATGACCATAACCAAGGGATCAGTGCTTAAGGAAAATTTAGAGTAAGATCATTAGAAATACACTCAGAGAAATATAGGGAAATGATTGGTATTGCTGATGTAGTGCTATAGTAGCCTATTTTGAATCCTACCCTCCACTAAAACAAAAAATGGACATATTAAAAACAGTAAATAAATTGAGGAGTAGTTACCAATGAAACCTGAATTTTTAAGTAACTTATGTCAGGAAGGAGAGCTACATGTATTACAGATAGTATTAAACAAGAAGTTAATCGCCCTAACATTGTAAAATCCTAATATTTTTTTGGAAAGCATCTTGGCATATCTCAACATATAAATGGTAAAAATGATTTATGCTGGTGTAGCCTTGCAAATACATTATCGTGAGTAAATCTTTTCGATATATTTGATCTTGTTGGTCTTTAGAGTGATGTTCCCCCCCCCCCACCCCCCCTGCGGGTCTGGTGATTAGAATAGGCCCGAGGTATTCCTGCCTGTCATAAGAGGCGACTAAAAGCAGTCCCTCCCCCTCAAGGGGGGTAGTTAGTGCCTGCGTCCGGAGACGGACGGTTCCACAACCTCTATTTGCGGTCATTTTGGTTTTTCACTTCTTCTCGTTTCTTCCTTCCTTTGGTTGGTTCCTTTCTTTGCTCTTCTCCATCTCACTGTCTTCCTTACTCTTTCCCTTGTCTTCTTCTCCTTGCCTTCTCATTGTCTTCTCTGGTCTCCGCCTCAGTGTTTGACAGTCTGTCCTCTCTCTCTTTTCTTTTTCTTCTTCTTCTTCCTTCCTCCCTGTGCGCGCCTGAAGGCTGACCCATGCGTTCGCACGCGTAGCCGGTGATGGGGTAACGCGTAATTCCCCGCCCTGGGTAGACAAGTAAGGCACACACGTACCCCCAGGTAAATGCCAGGTCCAGGGAGGGGTGATTGCCTGAGCTGATACCTTCTGACCATGCCGATTGGTCCCTCCGTCTGTTACTCGGGAGGTGTGACCTGAGGTGTAAACATTCACCTAAGGCAGGAGTGCCCTCTGAGAGGGTCCCCACTGGGAAGCAGCGCGCCATCAGAGACGCTGGCAACCATGGGGGATTCCTCCGCAATGGATTTCTCTTCTTCTTCTCTCTCGACTTCTGCCCATGAACGGAAACTTGACCAGCCACCAGTGACAAAAGTACTACCTCCTGCCCCACAGTTCCTCGTAGTTTCTCGATCTGAGGATGGCAAGGATTTTTCCTCTGTCAACCCTTTCGTTATCCAGAAGGGCATAGGTGCCATAGCCGGATCTGTCAAGTCGTGTACAGGTTGTGTAATGGTACCTTGTTACTAGAAACTGAGAGCACCTTTCAGGCACAAAAACTGCTTCAGGCCACACTCCTGTACACGTTCCCTGTCCGGGTGGAGGCTCACCGCACTTTGAATTCGTCTCGTGGTGTGGTATATACTCGATCACTCGACGGATTGACTGATGAGGAGATTCAGTCTTCCCTCGCTGAGCAGGGCGTTACGGCTGTCCATAGGGTCATGAAAAAGGTCAACAATGACCTTGTACTGACCTGGACACTTTTCTTGACCTTTGATAGTGTTCAGCTGCCGTCGCGTATCAAAGCGTGCTACGAGGTTATTTCTGTTCACCCTTATGTCCCGACACCTACGCACTGCTACCAGTGTCAGCGTTTTAATCACACTCGCCAGTCTTGTTCCAATGCGGCTAAATGTGTCACTTGTGGCAGGGATGCCCATGAGGGTGACTGTCCACCTCCGTCTCCTCGTTGTGTGAACTGTCAGGGTGACCATGCAGCGTCCTCCCGCGACTGTCCCATCTACAAGGAAGAACGCTGCATCCAAGAAATTTGGGTCAAAGAGAAAGTGTCCACCTCGGCTGCTCGCAAGCTATTTGCTAGTAGGAAGCCCACGCTGCTCCCAGCGGGAAAATACAGTACTGTCCTCGCCTCTCCTCGGACTACCAGGGAGGTGGCGACGCAGACATGCGATCTGACCTTCAGCACCACGGTCGTCCGTTCGGCCAGTGCTAAGATCGCGCGGTCGACGTCTCCTCTTCCTCCCGTCACCCCTCCAACACAAGCACCTTCATCAGCTTCTGCCAAGACGAAGACCCAGAAGTCAGATGCACGGGCCTTCAAGAAGGAACCATCCCATGCAGACTTCCTACGTACCTCGAACTCCCAGCCGTCGACCAGTACTTCCACTAAAAGACCTTCCAAGAAGGCTCATAGGAAGCACAGTTCTCCTTCTCCGCCATGGCGCATTTCATCTCCTGCGCCACCCAGCGGTTGCCGCCCCAGGCTGTCATCCGTTTTGCCTGGCCGCACCGCTGGTAGACGAACATCTGGCCGTCCACCGGCGGAGGAAGCTCCTCCTCCCGGCCATCTTAACGAGATGGCCGATGAACCTATAGAACCAATGGACGATGACTGTCCGCCTACTGATAGCGGTGGCAGTACTTGCTCGCAGCCAGGCCCTCAGCGGCCTTCGAGGTGACTCCTTCTTTCATCTTCCTTTTCTTCTCACGATGGCACTTATTCACTGGAATATTCGCAGCATTCGCTCCAACCGAGAGGACTTGAAGTTGCTGCTCCGCTTGCACCGTCGGCTCGTCGTAGCCCTCCAGGAAACAAAGCTACGCCCATGCGATCACATTGCCTTGGCACACTACACCTCAGTGCGTTTTGACCTACCCCTTGTGGTAGGTATTCCGGCTCATGGAGGGGTTATGTTGCTGGTCCGGGATGATATTTACTACGATCCCATCACATTGCACACCGGCCTGCAGGCAGTTGCCGTCCGAATTACTCTCCCCACTTTTACATTTTCCATTTGTACCGTTTACACTCCATCGTCGTCTGCCGTTACCAGGGCAGACATCATGCAAATTATTGCTCAGCTACCTGCACCATTTTTGTTAACTGGAGACTTCAATGCCCACCGTCCCCTTTGGGGCTCTCCAGCATCCTGCCCGAGGGGCTCCCTGTTAGCAGACCTTTTCAACCAGCTCAATCTTGTCTGCCTCAATACTGGCGCCCCTACTTTTCTTTCGGACACACCTCACACCTATTCCGATTTAGACCTCTCTATATGTACTACCCAACTTGCATGCCGTTTTGAGTGGTATGCCCTTTCTGATACATATTCGAGCGACCACTTCCCGTGTGTTATCCATCTCCTGCATCATACCCCCTCTCCGTGCTCAGCTAGTTGGAACATCTCCAAAGCAGACTGGGGGCTCTTCTCTTCCAGGGCGACCTTTCAGGATCAAACCTTCACAAGCTGCGATAGTCAGGTCGCACACCTCTCGGTAGTCATTCTCACTGCTGCTGAATATCCCATCCCTCACACTACTTCTTCTCCACGTCGCGTACCGGTCCCCTGGTGGACCGCAGCATGTAGAGATGCTTTACGTGCTCGTCGACATGCTTTACGCACCTTTAAACGCCACCCTACAGTGGCGAATTGTATCACTTATAAACGATTATGTGCGCAGTGCCGTCGTATTATTAAAGAAAGCAAGGAAGCCAGCTGGGCTGCTTTCACAAGCAGCTTCAACAGTTTTACTCCTTCTTCTGTTGTCTGGGGTAGCCTGCGCCGGCTGTCTGGCACTAAGGTCCATTGACCAGTTTCTGGCTTGACGCTCGCGAATGACGTCCTTGTGGCCCCTGAGCATGTCTCCAATGCCTTCGGCCGCTTTTTCGCAGAGGTTTCGAGCGCCGCTCATTACCACCCTGCCTTCCTCCCCCGCAAACAGGCAGAGGAGGCTACGCCGCCTAACTTCAGTTCCTCGAATTGTGAAAGTTATAATGCCCCTTTCACCATGCAGGAACTCGAAAATGCACTTGGCCGGTCACGGTCCTCCGCTCCAGGGCCTGATTGTATTCGTATTCAGATGTTGAAGAACCTTTCTCCTGCGGGTAAAGGTTTCCTTCTTCGTACTTATAATCGCATCTGGATTGAGGGACATGTTCCCGCATGCTGGCGCGAGGCTATTGTTGTACCGATTCCTAAGCCAGGGAAGGACAAGCACTTGCCTTCCAGTTATCGACCCATCTCGCTTACCAGCTGCGTCTGTAAGGTGATGGAGCGAATGGTTAACTCTCGTTTGGTTTGGCTGCTCAAATCTCGACGCCTACTTACCAATGTACAATGTGGATTTCGTAGGCGACGCTCTGCTGTTGACCATCTGGTTACCTTGTCGACCTTCATTATGAATAACTTCTTGTGGAAGTGCCCGACCGCGGCTGTGTTCTTTGATTTGGAGAAGGCTTAAGACACCTGTTGGAGGGCGGGCATTCTCCGCACCATGCCTACATGAGGCCTTCGCGGTCGCCTCCCACTTTTTATTCGGTCCTTTTTAATGGATCGACAGTTCAGGGTACGTGTGGGTTCTGTCCTGTCGGACACCTTTCGCCAGGAAAATGGGGTGCCACAGGGCTCAGTTTTGAGAGTCGCTCTCTTCGCCATAGCGATCAATCCAATAATGGATTGCCTCCCAGCTGATGTATCAGGCTCCCTTTTCGTGGACGATTTTACCATCTATTGCAGTGCGGAGCGTACATGTTTCCTGGAGCACTGTCTTCAGCGTTTCTCTTGACCATCTTTACTCCTGGAGTGTCGCCAATGGCTTCCGTTTTTCTGCCGAGAAGACGGTCTGTATTAACTTCTGGCACTACAAAGAGTTTCTCCCACCGTCCTTACGACTCGGTCCCGTTGCTCTCCCATTCGTGGAGACAACAAAATTTTTAGGTCTTACATTTGACAGGAAACTTAGCTGGTCTCCACATGTGTCTTATTTGGCTGCCCGTTGTACCCGTTCACTAAATGTGCTCCGTGTTCTCAGTGGTATGTCGTGGGGAGTGGATCGAACCGTCCTACTTTGCCTATATCGGTCGATCGTCCGCTCAAAGCTGGATTATGGGAGCTTCGTATACTCCTCTGCACGGCCGTCCATCTTGCGCCGCCTCAACTCCATACAACATCGGGGTTTACGTCTTGCGATCGGAGCATTTTATACTAGTCCTGTTGAGAGTCTTCATGCTGAAGCCGGTGAATTGCCACTGCCCTACCGGCGCGATATACTGCTTTGTCGGTATGCCTGTCGGCTACTGTCAATGCCCGACCGCCCGTCTTATCGTTCCTTTTTTGACGACTCCCTCGATCGTCAATACGGGTTGTATGTCTCTGCCCTGCTACCCCCTGGAATTCGTTTTCGTCGCCTCCTTCAACACCTTGATTTTTCACTCTCTGCAACCCTTAGTGGGCGAGAGCCACACGCCACCTTGGCTCCAGGCTCAGGTTCGCGTTCACCTTGACCTCAGCTCGCTCCCAAAGGAGGTTACCCCCGGTTCAGTATACCGCTCCTGTTTTGTCGAACTTCGTTCGAAGTTCATTAATATGACCTTCATTTATACAGATGGCTCTAAGACCAACGACGGGGTCGGTTGTTCTTTTATTGTCGGGGCACAAAGTTTCAAATACCGGCTCCATGGCCATTGTTCGGTCTTCACAGCTGAGCTCTTTGCCCTCTACCAGGCTGTTCTTTACATCTGCCGCCACCGACATTCTGCTTATGTCATCTACTCTGATTCCCTGAGCGCCATCCAGAGCCTCAGTGATCCGTATCCAGTTCACCCTTTCGTGCACTGGATCCAACGCTCTCTTCAGCAGCTGGTGGACGACGGTTCTCCGGTTAGTTTTATATGGGTTCCTGGCCATGTCGGTATCCCTGGGAACGAAGCTGCAGATGCCGCGGCCAAGGCTGCGGTCCTCCAGCCTCGGACAGCTTTTTGTTGTGTCCCTTCATCAGATTGTTGCAGGGTCATTTGTCGGCGCATTTTATCGCTGTGGCATGCCGATTGGGCTGCACTTACGGACAACAAGCTTCGGGCCTTGAAACCTCTTCCTGCGGCTTGGATGTCCTCCTCACGCCCCTCTCGGCGGGAGGAGGTAGTTTTGGCCCGGTTACGAATTGGACACTGCCGGTTCAGCCATCGCCATCTGCTGATGGCTGCGCCGGCGCTGTTCTGCCCATGTGGGCACTTGCTGACGGTCCGCCACATTTTAACGTCCTGTCCGGATTTTACTACACTGCGTCTTGATCTTGGCCTACCATGTACTCTCGATGCCATTTTAGCAGATGACCCAGGAGCAGCTGCTCGCGTTCTTCGTTTTATCAAATTGACCAACCTGTCTAAGGACATTTAATTATGCTGTTTTTTTTTTTTTTTTCTTTTTTAAAAATCCAATGCCTGTCGATCTTTTATCGTGTTTTCCTTTTTAGTTGCTGTTTTAAACCTGTGCGTCCATTCATTGTATCCCATTTTTCCTATCAAAAGATAGAATCTTCAGGGACGTGGAATGTTAACAAAACACACACTGATGAAAGCCACATGTAACAGTGGCCACAACATTGATCTCTAAAACTAGGTGATGTGGTCACATGCCATAATTGGAAAAGTTTTGTTGAAGACCTGTGTGTTTGTGTAAGCAAAACCATATTAGGAAAGTGTGGTTAATGGCGGAGGCAGTAGAATGAATGGAATTTGGAGACGTTGATTGAAACACAATTAAGTGGAAGTGGCAGGTGGCATGCAATATCTGGTGAAGTGGTTTATTCAGAAATACTGAAAAATTTGATACTGACCAGCAGATTTGACCTCTGACTTCATCAAAATGGCAGACACAAATATCTCGTCTAAATCCAATATGCCCATGACCTCTTTCTTACAACCACAACAGATACAAAACAGTAATATGGATATAAGAACTGTATATAAAATAAATTGGTATAAAAGCCAATAGGCTACGTAATCAGTGGTACACCTTTCAGATTTTGTAGGTTTCGGGTTGGGATAAACAACTCTCCTTATCCCTCAAATATCCAAAATTTAAAAATCCATTAACCTTGCAGTTACATAAATTCTGTGGATGGTATCATTATCTTCCATTAACCTGATAGCTAATTTGAACTCTACAGTGCACACTGAAGAAGAATCACTGATATTGGCAAAAAAATAAAGACTCAAATGCTGGTAATGATATTTTCACTTCTCCTATATAACTAAGCAAACTCCACAATATCCATAAACACTGAAACAACAGCATCCAGAAATGGGTAATAATAGAAAAATGCTGTATTGATAAATTGACTTGTGCTTTATAGCTAAAATGATTTCCACGTACGCATCAACATTGAAATGACACAAGCCAGTAGTCATGTGAGCCAAGTATAGGTGTGTCCACTCGTGTCAGCATAGCTAAAATTAACTGCACAAGAGCCACAAGTAATGAATAAACAAGATTCATAAGCAAAACATGTATCACACTTTGATAGTATATCTGGTATCAGAAATTTCAGTTAACGAATACAGCTGAAATGAAGTCCACATCACACTAAAATAGCTGCTGGGACATGAAACTAACCAAGCACACATCAATACAGTCGTAGGCCTAATAAAAACCTAAAACAAGATAAACGCATTTTATCATAATCGTAAGTCAGTTTACTCCCTGCTGCGTGTTATGATCTCATTTCTCCATTCATTTCTTATGTAATCAAATCGTTGACTAGACTTCTCCATTTACAGTGATCATCGGCTCTTCTTAATGTAATGTGAAGAGATAGGCCTGTAATCGTAGCTTAATCCTGCCACATATTTGTTGCTCTTCCTTTTGGTCTTCTGTCTTCGATTTTGCCTTGCAAGGCAGTCTTTTCTACATTCTCATCCTCTTCTCGACATGTGCCCAAAGAATTGTAAGTATATTTGACTGAAACATGAAAATAAACTACTTGTGATGATGCTAAACTCTTTTGTAGTGGAAACACTGGATGTACTTTCTGCCATTGGCACATGTAACAGCTTCTGCCAATGATACATATGGAGGCATCAGTTTGACTCTTCATTAGTTTTTGTGTTACAGATCTCGCAGCTGTACAGGAACACAGGGAATGCCAGTAATTCCATGAAACACATCTAAGTCATTTTGTATATTGCCCAGTTCTGTAAAATCTTAGTGAATTTAACCATTGTGGCTCTGCCAAGGAAGATTTGTCTTTTTATTTCTTTAGCACAGTTTCCTGTTATCATTGATCAGGGATCAAACATATACATAATCTTTCACTACCTCCAGATCCTGTAAACTGAATTTGGTCTAAAGCTTGGTGATTAATAACTGTTAGTTAGGATTCTTCCTTGGTTATCTCTAAACCAAAACTTGAACTATGTCTTCACTCAGGTGACCAGACCACAAAGTTCTTCCTCACTTTCTGCTATGAGGGTAGAATCATATGTAAAGCATTAGGTTGTTGATTTTCATGTTGCCAATTGCAATTCCACCATCCCAGCCATCCAGTGCATCCCTGATGACTGACCCTGCATGGATGTTATAAAGCTGAGTTGGCAGTATACAACCTTGCCTAACTCCATTTGTCACATCAAAAAGCTCTGAATGTTCACCACCCGCCTTGGTGGGTATAGTATGACTGAACATTATAAAGGCCTTTTAGTGATGACACTAGGTTTTTTGAAACATCAGATTCATTGAGCACATGCTGGAGCCCATCCCATAATCAAAGGCATTTTTATAACCTATGAAACAAGTGAAATCAGGGATACAGATCTGTTATCTGCCTTCAAATTCACTAATAAACACTGGAAAGCCCTGGTAGGGATATCAGCAATGTAGGAAAAGGTAGATTGCTACTTGCCGTAAAAAACATGTTAGGTTGCAGACAGGTACAATTAAGACACTTACATAAAGCTTTCAGCCACAGCCTTCATCAGCAAAAGAGAAACACACACCATTCATACATACAAGCAAGTGCACTTGTGCACATGACTGCCTACTCTGGCATCTCGGGCTGGAGTGCAACCGCCATGTGGGACGCAAGCAGCAGTCTGGAGGGGGAGGGATAGTAGTGTACAGATTGGGAGAGAGATGAATACTGTCTGGTAGTGTGTGTGGGGACTAGAGTACCAACAGGTGCAGTGTCAGGAGATTGTGGGATAGGGAGGTGGGGAAAACGGGTGGGGAAAGATTGGTGAGTGTGTTGGCAAATGGTGGCAAAAAGAGGGTGGGCGATGGATGGAGAATGGGGAAGAGATGGTAGGAGGGGGGGGGGTTGAATTGTTGGGTGTAGGGACAGTATGTTACCGTAGATTGAGGCACGAATAATTACGGAAGCAGAGAATGTGTTCTAAGGATAAATCTCATCTGTGCAGTTCAGAAAAGCTGGCGGTGTAGGGGAGAATCCAGATGGCTTGGGTAGTGAACCAGCCATTGAAATCAAGCAAATTGTGTTCAGCTGCATGTTGTGTCAAAGGGTGGTTTACTTTGCTCTTGACCACAGTTTGGCAGTGGCCATTCATCCTTCTGGAGAGTTAGTTGGTAGTCATACCAAAATAAAAACTGTGCAATGATTGCAAGAGAGCTGGTAAATGACGTGGTTGCTTTCACAGGTGGCCCAGCCCCTGATGGGGATAGGATAAACTTGTAACAAGACTAGAATAGGAAGTGCTGGGTGGGTGGATTGGGCAGATCTTGCACCTGTGTCTTCCACAGTGATATGGTCCTTGTAGCAAGGGGTTGGGTGGGCAATGCCATAGGGATGGACTAGGATGTCGTGGAGGTTGGGTGGATGAAGGAACGCCACTTTGGGAGGTGTGGGAAGTATCTCAGGTAGTAGGATGTCCCTCATTTCAGGGCACGATGATAGGTACTCAAAGCCCTGGCGAAGGATGTAGTTCAGTTGTTCCAGTCTTGGGTGGTATTGGGAATGACACGGGAGATCTGTGCGGATTAGGTTGGGAGTAGTGCCTCCTTGTGAAGCCCTCGGTGAGACCCTCACCATACTGAGCAAGGGAGTTCTTGTCACTGCAGATACATGTCCCCGGGTGGCCAGGCTGCGTGGGAGGGATTTTTTGGTGTGAAAGGGATGAGCAGTTGAAATGCAAGTATCTTCATGAACTGGACTCAGGGCCAAGGGATCATATCTTTGTTCCTTCACAGCCTCAACACATTATCTCCCATCCGCTTTGTGACCCTCGGCAACCCAGTGCACCACCTTCTTAGAGGTTGACTTCTACTCTGATGGCTCCATCTGCACCTCTGTCTATATTAAACCCACAAACCACCAACAGTACACTACTATTCCTTCTCCGCCCCCTTTAAAATTGCTGCTTGCATCCCACTTGATAGTTACACTCCGGCCCAAGATCCTAGAGTTGGTCGTCACGTGTGCAGTAGGTTTGCTTGCTTGTGTGTATGAATGGTGTGTGTTTCTCTTTTGCTGATTAAGGCTGTGACCAAAAGCTTTATCTAAGTGTCTTTTAATTGTATGTGTTTACAACTTAACATGTTTCCCTTATGTTAAGTAGCAATCTATCTTCGCCTAGACTGTTAAATTCATGATTGCCTCTCTAGTATCTTTACCTGTCACAAATGTTCTGCAGATTGCTGGAATAGGCATTGGTTTATGGTATACAGGACGATGTCGTAGCATGCAGTGTTAATATTATAGTGTAATAGTTGCAGTCCCTGACTGATCCTTTCTTGTGAAGAGGAATTAGAACAAATGTAGTCCTGTCTTTAGGCCATTAACCAGTTTTTCCCTCCCCCTGCGGGCCCGGGGGTTAGAATAGGTCAGCACAGTATCCAGTGGGGCTGCCATGTACCCTGGTGGTTGCAGCCCCCTGACAACCGGGATCGCTCAGCTGATGCCTGGACTGTTAACTCCCCATGTATACTGTGGAGTAGATGTCCCTTTCCCTGAGGCATCGGGATTCCCGGCAATGGCCATCCTGCCAGGTGGCCCTTGTTGAGGCTGGGTGGTACCCGTGGGGAGGCCCCCTGGTTGGAGTGGGTGGCATGAGGGCGGATGACACGCCATGAAGTGAAGTGTAGTACATCATCTCTTGCTGGTGGTCCGCTGCCAGCAGTCTCTAAGCGGCCGAAGTCTAACTTCAATGCGAAGAAATATGACCCCAAATCATTCCCCTCCCTGGCCACACCATGGGAGGAACGCCAGGCCAAAGATGACAGTGATGTTTATTCACCTTGGTATGAGAGTTGATGGGGAATCTTTCATGTCCATGAAGCCTCGGTTTTTTGTGGGGCATTTGGAGGACAAGTTTGGGGAGGTGGAGGGCTTGTCCAAAATGCACTCCGGGTCAGTCTTGATAAAAACAGCATCCTCTTCCCAGTCATCCCCCTGTGGGTCCAGGAGTAAGAATAGGCCCGAGGTATTCCGGCCTGTTGTAAGAGGCGACTAAAAGGAGTTTCACACGTTTTGGCCTTTGTGATGGTCCCCCGTAGGATTTGATTTCCATTCTTCAAAATTTTCCCGAAGCGCGAGCCAATTGGGGAAGGGTGCCTTACATGGTGCATTGTGTCCATCGTGCATTGAAATCTTTAGCCCATTTTCTTGTCATCGCATTGCAGTCCCACGCATTCTCATCGCTTGGGCAAGGACACCTACATTGGTGCGTTTTCCACCATATAGTATGCCGTGTCGCTTTCTGCATCGACAGTGACCATGGACTTATTTGCACCTGATATCCAGCATGGTAGCCAGTCTGTTGTGGTGGGTCCACCATGTACCCTGTTGGTTGTAGCGCCCGACCACACAGGGATCACTCTGCTGATGCCTGTGCTGTTAACTCCCCATGTATGCCATGGAGTAGATGTCCATCATCCTGGGGCATCGGGACTCCCAGCAATGGCCATCCTGCTAGGTGGCCTTTGCTGCGGCTGGTTGGTGCCTTCGGGAGGACTTCTGGTCGGAGTGGGTGACATCAGGGCGGATGACATGTTATGAAGTCTATCATCTCATGCTGGTGGTGTAACACCAGCAGTCTTTAAGCGTTCACGAGCTCAATTCAACGCACATATGTATGACCCCAAATCGTTTCCCTCCCTGGCCACATCATGGGAGGAAAGTCAGGCTGAGGATGGTAGCAGATCTTATTCGCTCTGGTACCTTGTATGTTCGAGAGCTGATGGGAATCTTTCATGATGATGGAGCCTCAATTTTTTGTTCAACATTTAGAGGACAAGTTTGGGGAGGTGGAGGGCTTGTCCAAAATGAGATCTGGATCAGTCTTGATCAAAACAGCAACCTCTGCCCAGTCACAAGTGTTACTCGCTTGTGACAGGCTGGGGGATGTTTCTGTAACCTTGGTCCAGGGCATCATATTTCACAGGGACCTTCTTTTGCAGTCTGCTGATGAGCTGTGCGCCAATTTAGAGCGATAAGGTGTATATTTCGTCCGGTGTGTCCACCGGGGTCCGAGGGATTATCAGGTTGCCACCTGTGCCGTCATCTTGGCCTTTGAGGGTTATACATTGCCCGAGAAGGTCAAGGTGGTGGTCTACCGCTGTGATGTAAAGCCCTATATCCCTCCCCCGATGCGGTGCTTTAAGTGATGGAAGTTCGGCTTGTCTTTATTGCGGATGCCCATCACATCCCAATAGTCCATGTGCCCTGCCTCCCATTTGTGTCAACTGCGGGGAGCACCATTCACCTTGCTCGCCAGACTGCCAGATTTTCCAGAAAGAAAGGAAAATCATGGAGTAAAAGACCCTGGATCGACTGGCCTACACTGAGGCTAAGAGAAAATTTGAACACCTGTATCCTGTGCATATGACATCGTCTTAAGCCGCCACTACAACAGTTCTGGCACCATCAGCTCCGCCAACCCCAGTCACCTCTCGGAGCTGGAAGACTACACCTGCCCCCTTGATGGTGGGGGACATTTCCCTTCCTGTTGCTCCTGCACCTCCTACTTCAGGAACAACCCCCCCCCCCCCCCCATTCAACGCGGACGTCCATCCCCATTTCTAAGACTGAGAAGCATAAGTCTTCTTTGGCTTCACTTGCTAGGAAGGGGTCCCTTGGGTCACTCCCTTCCCAGGTTTCTGCTAGTGGGAGAGATGACACCTGCCACTGGCTGAAAAGCCCAAAAGCAGCCAGTTGTAGGGCTTCATGCACATCCTCAGTCGCGGAGACTGAGCCATTGAAGTCCTCCCAGCCAGGGAAACCCAAGGGGCAGCGAGAGAGATCCAAAAAGAAAACACCTAAGATCAAGGAAATTTCAATGGCAGCCGCACCACAGCTACCTACAAGCTCTTTGTCTGAGGATGGGGTGGAGATTTTGGTGTCCACTGTGGACCTAGTTCTCGCCAGACCCTCAGACACAAAGGTTATAGACTGCTCGGGCAATAAGTCAGTGGCAGCAGGTGACTCTGAGGCGTAAACTACCTCATTGAAAGTTCCATGCCTACCCAGTCTCACGATGATGTCATCCTCCAGTGGAATTGCGGCGGTTTTTTCCACTGCATGGCTGAGCTATGGTAGCTGTTAAGCTTTACACCTGCTATCTACATTGTCCTCTAGGAAACCTGGTTCCCGGCAATGCAGACCTCTGCCCTTCGCAGCTATAAGGGATATTACAGGAACTGTAGCAACTATAATCGAGTGTCAAGTGGAGTTTGCGTTTACGTCCTAAACTCAGTCTGTAGTGAACCTCTGCCCCTTCAAACCCCTCTTGAAGCCGTGGCTGTCAGAATAAGAACGACACAGGAAATAACTGTCTGAAATGTGTATCTTCCTCCAGATGGTGCAGTACCCCTGAATGTATTATTAGCTGCACTGATTTATCAACTCCCTAAACCTTTCCTACATTTGGGTGATTTTAACACCTATAACCCCTTATGCAGGTGGCACTATGCTTACTGGCTGAGACAGAGATGTCGAAACTTTACTGTCTCAGTTTGACCTCTGCCTCTTAAATACTGGGGCTGCCACAAATTTCAGTGTGGTTCATGGTAGTTACTCGGCCATTGATTTATCACTTTGCAGCCCAGGACTTCTCCCATCTGTCCACTGAAGAGCTCATGACGACCTGTGTGGTAGTGACCTATCTTCCTGTCACTTCCTCAGCATCTGTGCCATGGATGCCTGCCCAGATGGGCTTTAAACAAACTGGACACTGAAACTTTCACCTCAGCTGTCACTGTTGAATCTCCTCCAAATGGTAACATTGATGTGATGGTTGAGCAGGTGACTACAATTATTGTTTCTGCGGCAGAAAATGCGATCCTTCGCTCTTTAGGGTGCCCGAGGCATAAGGCAGTCCCTTGGTGGTTGCCGGAAGTTGCTGAATCAATGAGGAGCTTCGGCAAGCTCTACAGAGGCATACTTCCCTTGAGCACCTCATAGCCTTTAAACAGCTCAGTGCCCACATTCGCCAACTTATCAAACAACAGAAGCAGGAGTGTTTGGAGAGATACATCTCGACCATTGGGTGCCAAGTCTGGGCAAAGATCAAATGTCTTTTTGGGTACCAGACCCCAACAGGTGTTCCCGGTGTTACCATAAATGGTGTGTTATCTACCGACGCAAACACGATTGCCGAGCACTTTGCTCGAGCCTCTGCATCGGAGAATTAGCCCCCAGCCTTTCTCACTCTCAAACGGCAGCTGGAAGGGAAAGTCCTCTCATTCTCTACACGCCACAGTGAATCCTATATAACGCCCCATTTACAGAGTGGGAGCTCCTCAGTGCCCTTGCACATTGCCCCAACACAGCTCCTGGGCCTGATCAGATCCGCAGCCAGATGATTAACATCTCTCATCTGACTACAAGCGACTTCTCCTCATGGTCTTCAACCGGATCTGGTGTGATGACGTCTTTCCATTGCAATGGCGGGAGAGCACCATCATTCTGGTGCTCAAACACAGTAAAAACCCTCTTGATGTGGGTAGCTATTGGTCCATCAGCCTCACCAACGTTCTTTAAAAGGCCTCTGGAACGTATGGTATGTCGGCTATTGGGTTGGGTCCTGGAGTCACATTACCTACTGGCTCCGTGTCAGGCCGGCTTCTGCCAGGGTCGCTCTACCACTGATAATGTTATGTCCCTCGAGTCTGCCATCTGAACAGCTGTCTCTTTTGACTTACGTAAAGCATACAACGGCAACGGCCTTGCTGTAGTGGATACACTGGTTCCCGTGAGATCACCGAAGTTAAGCGCTGTCGGGCGTGGTCGGCACTTGGATGGGTGACCATCCAGGTCGGCATGTGCTGTTGCCAATTTTCGGGGTGCACTCAGCCTCGTGATGCCAATTGAGGAGCTACTTGACCGAATAGTAGCTAGCGGCTTCAGTCAAGAATACCATCCTATGACTGGGAGAGCGGTGTGCTGACCCCACGCCCCTCCTGTCCGCATCCTCCACAGAGGATGTCACAGCAGTCGGATGGTCCCGGTAAGCCACTCGTGGCCTGAAGGCGGAGTGCTTTTTAAAGCATACGACAAGACCTGGTGACGTCATATCCTTGCTACATTGTATGAGTGGGGTCTCCGGGGCCTGCTCCTGATTTTTATTTCCAAAATTTCCTGTTGATCCATACTTTCCGTGTCCAAGTTGGTGCCTGCCATAGTTGCATCCATATCCAGGAGACTGGAATCCCACAGGGCTCTGTATGAAGTGTCTCTGTTTTTAGTGGCCATTAACGGTCTAGCAGCAGCTGTTGGGCCCTCCGTCTGACCTTCTCTGTATGCAGAAGACTTCTGCATTTCGTACTGGTGCTCCAGTACTGGTGTTGCTGAGCATCACCTACATGGAGCCATCCAAAAGCTGCAATCATGTGTTCTAGCCCACAGCTTACAGTTTTCAGCTGCAAAGTCGTGTGTTTTGCACTTCTGCCGGCGTTGTACCATTCATCCGGACCCAGAACTGTACCTTTATGACGATCCACTCAGTGTAGTGGAGACATATGGATTCTTAGGACTGGTTTTCGACACTCAGTTGACTTGGTTTCCTCATATTGGTCAGCTTAAGCAGAAGTGTTGGCAGCACCTCAATGCCCTTCATTGCCTGAGCAACACCAATTGGGGTGCAGATTGCTCTACGCTACTGCGGCTCTACAGATCCCTTGTCCAATCCCGAAATGACTATGGGAGTGTGGTTTATGGTTCAGCAGCACCTTCAGCATTGCATTTACTCGACCCTGTGCCCCACTGCGGGGTTAGACTAGCGACAGGAGCTTTTAGGATGAGTGCGGTGACCAGTGTACTGATGGAGGCTGGGGTCCCTCCATTGCATGTCAGACGTGCACAACTGCTCACCAGTTACGTTGCACATATTCGTAGTTCTGAGCATCCGAATTACCATCTCCTTCTCCCGCCCGCAGCAGTCTGTCTCCCGCATCGGCGGCCCAGGTCAGGGCTAATGATTGTGGTTTGCCTGCTGTCCCTTCTCTCCGAACTGGAGTCCTTCCCTTTGCTGCCTCTACTTGTGGCTACAGCTTCATCTGGACCTTTCACGTGGCCCTAAGGACTCCGTTAACCCTGCAGCTCTCTGCTGTCACTTCCTCTCGATTCTTGATGTGTTACGGGTCTCCGAAGTGGTTTACAATGACGGCTCGATGGCTGATGCTCACGTAGGCTTTGCATATGTTCATGGAGGACATATTGAACAGCACTCCTTGCCAGATGGCTGCAGTGTTTTCACTGCAGAGCGGCGACCATATCTCGTGCTCTTGAGCACATTCGCTCATGCCCTGGCAAGTCATTTCTGCTGTGTACTGACTCCTTGAACAGCCTACAAGCTATTGACCAGTGCTACCCATCATCTGGTAGTGTCCATCCAAGAATCCATTTATGCCCTGGAACGGTCCCGTCGTTCAGTGGTGTTTGTGTGGATCCCTGGACACGTTGGAATCCCAGGTAATGAACTTGCCGACAGGCTGGCCAAACAGGCGACGTGGAAAATGCTTCTGGAGATGGGCATCTCCGAAGCTGTTCTGTCTTACGCTGCAGGGTTTTCGACTTTGGGAGGCGGAATGGCAAAACAGTACGCACAACAAGCTGTGTATCATTAAGGAGATAATGAATGTGTGGAAGTCTTCCATGCGGTCCTCTCGCAGGGAATCAGTTGTCCTCTGTCGGGCTCTGCATTGGCCATACATGGCTAACACATGGTCACCTATTCCGTCGCCTCTGTGTCGCTGTGACTCCCAAATGACAGTTGTCCACGTCTTGCTGGACTGCCCACTTTTAGCCACTCTTTCAGTGGACTTTTAACTTTCCCAGCTCCCTACCTTCGGTGTTGGGCGACGATGCCTCAGCAGCAGCTTTAGTTTTACGTTTTATCCTTGAGAGTGAGTTTTATACTTCTATGTAGCTTTTAGCACATGTCCTCTGTCTCTCTGTGTCCTCCACCCTAGTGGATTTAGGATGGAAGTTTTAATGTGTTGCAGTGTGGCTGGCTTCTCCTTTTTATTCTCATGGTCAGCCATCCACTGTAATCTGCTTTCTTGTTTTACTCTCTTCTGTTTCTAGTGTCTCTGGCATTTTCTTGTTCTCTTGTGTCCCTTTTTGGGTTCATTGCCTTTCCTTTGTTCTTGTGGTTTTTCCTTTCTTTCTGTTTTGTGTTATACACTTGTGGCATTGTTTTATTGGGAACAAGGGACTGAGGACCTCGTAGTTTGGTCGCCCCCCCCCCCCCCCTCCCCATCTTTTAACCCAACCAACCAACCAGTTTTTCCTGCAGTATCACATATTAAATGTAGAGCATGCACAGTCAGAGTTTCTCTGGAAATGCTGGCTATACCTGGGGCTTTGTCATTCTTTATTTCACTGAATAAAATATCAGGTTCTGTTCCTGATGCCAGGCAAATGATTTCTTCTTCATGTTATTTCCTTTGCAATACAGAGTTTCGTGGTGTTGTTTCCACCAAACTATTGTTACTTTCATGTCACTAATAATGTTGCAATTTGTTTGTTTTATCATCCACATGCATGATTTAACGTCTTGAGCGATTTTGTTTATTTTCTTGAAGAGTTCATGCGTTTGATTTAGCTTTCAGTGCTGATTTATTCCATCACAAATAGTGGTGAGATACTGTGTATTATCAGTATGGCAGGTGTGCTGCTTCTTCATGTTGACTAGTTTGTATGACAGTATTTCTTCAGTGTGGTCCTCCTTTTGATCCGTATTAGAGTTGTTTGTAACTTGCTCCCATGTTTGTGGGGCTATTCCTTTCTCTGTAACTCTCTGGTATCTGGGTCTTCATTCTCTAAGCTCTTTGAGGTTATTTTTATCTGTAATAGTACCACAGGTTGCACCAGGATAGGTCTTGTAATCCAGGACCGAAGTATGCCAACATTGCCTCACCAAATTGAAATCCATGGGTTGTGAGATCATGGATCTTGTTGGAAAAGGGTATTACAGATAGATAGGTTGTTATTCACACAAAATTCTAATAACTACTTGCCATGCCCAAGCCGTATAAAGTCCAACAACAGGTCTTGTGTGTTCATCATTTATAGTCTCACTAATCTTCATATTAAAATAATCCTAGATGCCTAATATTTCCTTTTTAGGTATCTTTCTGATGGTATGTTCCAGCAGCCATAAAATTCACAGGTTTTTATGTCAAATGAATCTGCAGTGGGAGCATAAACCTGAATGATGTTGACATTGCAAGGAGAAGTTTCAAATTTAATGGTGATCGTTCTATCACAAACAGGCTCATAAATCATGACAGCATTACAGAGGCTTTTAGAAATCACTGCAGAAACGCACCCTCACTTACAGAGAAAATATGCAGTATTCATTGCTTGAGTCATGAAGTGGCCACATCCTCTCCAGTGTGACTTGCTAATTTCAGGTACATCTAGGTCATGAAGAGCCATGTCTCTCTCCACAATAGCAAGCTTTCCTGCCTGCAAGAGGCTTTGCACATTCTAGGTTGCTATTCTTTTACCGATTCCCAAGGATGATTAATTTGACTGATCTGTCCCTTCTGAGGCTCCTCTTAACCCTGATCCGGAGATCTGACTGATCAAGTTTGTAGCAGTTCCACGTGCTTTTATTTCTTCGTTTGTTGTCCTTGGTGTTGACGTACTGGCTGAAAAATGGGGTTGTAATTTGGACACGGACTACTGTAAATAATGTAGCCAACAGATGCGCAGATGCAGTTCACTGTCTTTTACTTTTACTTTCACTTTCACTTTCACTTTTCACAACCCCCCATATACACATTTATATGGCCAGTGCACTATTGGTTAACTTTCCATAAGCCTCATTAATTGTTAGCAGGTGAACCTCCGTATACTGCTACAATAGTTTCTTGTTGAACATCTACAAGCAGGAAAAACCTAACCACAAAGTTCACAGTTCTTGAACAATAATCAGGCACATATGGAGCAGATACTGTCTTTTTTTTTTTTTACGCATCGCCTAATTGTTTAACACTTACTACACTGTTAAGTTGAAATATTGTTGTTCTAACCAGCACAGGTTACTCATCTGAAACTCGGCCTTGGACCGTTTCGTGACTAAAAATCAGGCCCTCATATATATCATCACAATTATAGGTGCTGAAACTACACATTATTCAAAGTTTAATTTACACAAATTACAATTAAAACTTAACTCATTAAATTAACTGACTATATTGAAAACATTCTGTCTTTTTAACAGTTTCTTCTACGACATGGGTTAAGCCGAATGATTTGTATAAATCATGAAATTAACAAATATAGTTACGAAAACAATACTTTTGACAAGAATTAATTACTTTGGAATTAATCAAGGTCTGGCTTTGCTAACATGTTTTCGAATACAGCCAAATAAATACTTAAAGAATGCTAGGGTTTGGTCTTCCAAATGTTTATAATTATTATAGAATTTATTTGTTTATAAGTCAACAATAAAATTTAGAATTACAAACAATTACTGATTTCACCCTATAACAAAAGATACTAAATAGCAATTGTCAAAATAAATTAGAAAATCAGTTACATTCATAAAACTAAGCACAAAATTAGATCTAGTGTTATATTCTTTAAAACTGAGGGCCAACCTTTCTATTTTATGAAAATGCAGATAATACTCGCGTATGTTATGGTAATTAGTTCAAAGTGAAAAAAAAAAATAAATAAATAAATAAAATGAGGAGGCAGATGACAAAACAAGAGAAGAATTAAAACTATCCCAGCTTGCTTCATCACCGACTAATGGTCTTACTCTTGAATGTAATGTGAGATTGAGTGAAACCAATAGATTGTCTTAGGAAATTAACAGTGGTGGTTTTCCGTTGCCTTCTACTGTTTAAATTAGGCCACTCCCAACATGGAGTTGGGCACCTTTGTAGCTCCTCGAAAGTGCAGATGCTATGGGTTTGCCTCTTCCGCTAGTGACAATGTACCAAAATCCATCTTCTCGGCTGCAGGTGCCATTGAGGTCTTCACCACAACCCTGACAATGCACCCTATGAGAGGGTGCTATTTTCTGAAGTTAAATGAACATTGTTTTTTAATAAGGTTAATACTCTTGCTGCTCTTGCTTCCTCTCACAACATTGTTTTTTTAATAAGGGTTATACTCTTGCTGCTCTTCCTTCCTCTCACTTGCAAGATGAGGCCCTGGGCTTGCAACCGGTAATAGCACAGTTACTTAATCCTAGGATGCATATACAGGGCCTCGGAGGCCCTTGTATGTCTTCATTTTTTTTAAAAAATTGTTTAATTTTTTGTTTGATTTCAAACTGCTTTCCAGTACTCTTTCACTAACACTGTGACATTCCTCCTATCAAGTCTGAACGAGATACCTTTTTAAGTTTTTTGTATAATTCAATACGTGTACCCATTCACCGTGAATGCATAAGCAGGGCTTCAGAAGCCCTCACACATTTATAAATGTTCTTTAGCCTATATTGTCTTCAATATTAAGGGAGCAGTTATTAATTCAACAATAACTGTAATGGTATTTCTAGCAACAGGAGTGCCATCAGCAGGAGTAGCTGTAGTAGTAATAGTATAACTAAAAAATAATACACACTACTTTCGTATATTGGCGATGTCAGTGTATTATTAACCTTTTTGCTATCAAATTTTTTTATTATTGCATAGTATTGTTATCCTGTGCTGCTCTTGTCAGCCTCATTGTTACTGTAGTTTGTTTGTTGCTGCAAGGCCCATATTGTTACGAGTATGACTCGTTTAGTGCTGCACAAGCTGCCGTTCGAGAGACACGCCTTTTGCTATGGCTTCGACACGCAAAGCAAGAGAGTCAGTACGTACAAATGCAGATAATTTTGAAAGTGTTGTGACTCAGTGGTTTGAAGATGATGATTCTTCCGAGGAAGGAAATATTTTTGAAGATGCAAGTAGTGAAGAATCAGCCAATGAACCTGCAGATGTGAATATTGAGGCAGATGACAGTCCTTCCGATAATTACTTCAGCAGTCTGAAAATGAAGAACCACAACAAAAAGGTATAGAAGACCACACATACATTAGTTGGAATGGAACGATTTGGAAATTAGATCCTCCTGCAACTTTTCGTATGCCTGTCCATAATATCGTAAAGAAGGCACCTGGTCCAGCCCGTGGCTTGAAAACCTGTAAACCTAAGGATGCCTGGGACTATTTCGTCTCCAAGGAAATACTAGAGGAAATCATCAACTGCACAAATATAGAAGGTAGAAGAGTGGCTGCTTTACGTGGTAAAATGTGGAAAAACGTTTCGCTTGCTGAAAAGGAGAGTTGTCTTGGTTTTTTACTGCTTTCTGGTGTTGAGAAGAGTTGGAATGTCCCTATTAGAGAATTGTTCTTGAATGAAAAGGCAAATCCTACATATAAGGCCACCATGTCAATAAATAGATTCGAAGATATAAGGAGAATGATTAAATTTGATGACAGGCGTACCCGTGAAGCTCGATGTGCAGATGACAAACTTGCAGTTGTTCGCTATGTATGGGAACTATTTCTTGACAAGTGTAGAAGTAGAATGATTCTCAATGATTTGCTCACAGCTGACCAGCTAGTCCCATTCCGTGGAAGATGAAGCTTCACCCAGTATATGCCCTCTAAACCAGCCAAGTATGGCATAAAAATATTTTGGTTATGTGATGCTACAGCTGCATATGCTTTAGCTGGAATTGTTTACACGGGAAGGAAGCCCCATGAACCTATTCAATTGAATTTGGTGAAAGATCTTGCTAAAAGCATTGAAAGATCATAAAAAAATATTACTGTTGACAACGTCTTTACTAGTGTGCAGCTGGCAGAAGAGATGCTTCAGAAGCAAATTACAGTGGTGGGAACAATCAAACAAAATAGACCAGAAATTGCTAATGGGATGAAACCATCTGCCTCAAGAGTGATTCATTCCTCTTTGTTTGCATTTAGAGGTGACATTACAATGAGCTATGTTCCCAAAAAGAAAAAGTCTGTAGTTCTCATTAGCACAGTGCATCATGACAGAAACATTGATGAAACTCGTGCAAAAAAGAAACCAGATATAATAAAGTTCTATAACTCTACGAAGGGTGGAGTAGATAAAATGGACCAGAAAATTCGTTATTACTCTTGCAAGAGACAAACAAGTAGATGGCCATTTGCATTATGGATGAATATGATGGACGTCGCAGCAATGAACTGTGAAATTTTATTTTCCGCCCAACATCTGAAATACCATAGTGGAAGAAGTGATAAAAGGTTTTTGTACCTAAAGAGATTTAGCAGAGGAAATGGTAAGTCCAGTAATGGAACTTCGTATTCAGATCCCTAATCTTCCAAAGAAAATCGTTGATGTCATGCAAAGATGTGGTGTTCAAAAAGATGTCATATTGCCGAACCAACTACCTGAACTGTGAAATTTTATTTTCCGCCCAACATCTGAAATACCATAGTGGAAGAAGTGATAAAAGGTTTTTGTACCTAAAGAGATTTAGCAGAGGAAATGGTAAGTCCAGTAATGGAACTTCGTATTCAGATCCCTAATCTTCCAAAGAAAATCGTTGATGTCATGCAAAGATGTGGTGTTCAAAAAGATGTCATATTGCCGAACCAACTACCTGTTTCAGGAAAAAGATGATGATGCAATTATTGTCCATATAATAAACACAGGAAAAGTGCTATGACATGCATTAAGTGTAAAACCAACATTTGTAAGGAACATAGTGGCGTTCTTTGTGCTTCTTGTTTGTCACATGTTGAAAACTAAAAAAAATGCAATTTTATGTGAATAATGAATAATAACTTTTTGTTAAAATATTGCCTACATACAAAATATTGTGAATAATGAGTATGTTTTAATTGAATAAATTGTTTGTAATAAATGTTATAAAATGTAAACTGCAACTTATAAATTAATTAATAAAATTATTTGTATATGTTGTATGTAAATGGATGTAACTAATAAAAATTCACTCTTAGAGTTTTTTCAAAAATTAATAAAATGTTAATCAGGCCCACCAGATCCTGTTACTGTATCTTGGGAATCTTTCAATATGACAATAAATTTGACAGAAATAAATTTAACTCCAAAGAATGATTATATGAAAAGAGTAAAATTTTAGATTAGGGCTGGCCTTGGAGGCCCTGCATATGCATTCATGTGTGTTTTCGGCACCATGCATCCTAGGGTTAATGCCAAATGCATTCCATAACAAAACACCACTCAGTTAACCAAACAAACAACTTAAAAAGTACACAGACAAATAAAATACGTATTTCACCTACTTTCCCACTAACAGCAGTTGTCTTATGGGCACAAACTACAAAGATGAGTATGTAATATTCTAGAGTGTCTGGCTGGTCACATTGTAATTACTCCACGATATTTCAGTTGACTACTGCTGTTGGATACGGATTTCACTGTACAAGAAAGCTTTTCTTTTACTAGGCTTCTTGTGGGTTTCATGCCTGACTCTGTTGTAGGCCACTATCTTCATTGGTTAGACCATTCTGGACTGTAGTTCCAGTGCTGTCTCTAATCACACAAGATTGCCTAAGTATTTTAGTTTTGTCATGATCTGTAGTATGGCCAGTTTTTATTCTATGATTGGCTGCTGCTGATTTGGTGATCTGGAGTAATTCAGGATGGCACGTGTGTTCACGGCACGTACCTTCTACCGTGCAAACAGGTTTCCGTACGTATGCTTTGCCTCGCTGGCAGGAGATTTGGCATACCCCTAGTTTTCGAATGCCTAGTCTATCCTTCACTGAGTCTAACAGTGTCAAGGTTTTAGGGGGTGGATGAAATACACATTTAATATCGTGCTGATTTTTCTGGAAGTATTGCTGGTAAACATGATGCACGCTCTTGATTTGTGCACAAATGCTTAGGCAGCGATAGTACACTACTTATGCAGAAAAATAATGGTGCACAGTATGTCAACAGTCTCATGTGTAAACATATGGCTGTGACTGTTAAATTTGACGGTGGTATATGTGACGTTTCAGCTTGGACATCAGTCTTTCACAAATAAAGCTCTCAGCAACTTTTCTGACATCAAAATTTAACAGTGATACTTCAAGCAAGCCACTTGCTATGAAACTCTCTTCTCATAGGCTACCTCTCAAATTCATCGTTCATAAATGACTTCTGGCACATCATTATTTCATGGGTCAACGCCAACTCTCAGTACCGAATTCTTCACTTGACCAGTTTGATCAAGGATTTTCTGAATGCAATCTGACAGGAACAGGACTTCAGTTAGTAATGTAGAAACAGAGAGTAATTAAATCTGCTTCATTAGTCAAAGTAGTTCATGTGATATTTATTAAAATAAATTGATTGGCATTATAGGAGGTTGACCTTGGTTCACCAATAGAATGTTTTGTGGAACAGTTTTATGTAGAAGAATCTTGTGCATCGTTCATTGTTGACACTGTTTACACGTGGATTTTATACATCACATTCTCCAAGCATTAAAAAGAAAAGTTTTGCAAAGAATAAAACTGTTTCTTATGTGAAAAACATAATACAAAATGATGAAGTAGATATTTTGGTAGAACAGCACCATCAAATATCATTGTAAAGAAACTGATATGCAGTGCTCTCAGCTCGATATGCAGTGCATAGACCACCTGATACTGTTCTTTAGCGACACCTCTCTGTGATGACTGAGGCTCTCCTTTTCAATTACAGTAACACCGAGTCCCTTGGTCTAGATTGCACTGGTGTAAATTCACTTAATTATCACATTATTTCCATGGCATCTAGAAACTTGCTAATCTAACCATTGCATCTTTAACAATTTCATGGTGGCTTAAGCTGATCTCACTCTTGGTTTTCTAAAATTCGTACTTCAAGCCAAAGCTATTGTTAATTATTTCTTCTGACTCTGGATAAACTGAACATGAAGATAGTTCCTAAGGCCTGTGTGGTAAAGTAGCCTGAATTGATTTTGGCTCTCTGGTATATTCTTATAATAGTAGTATTCCTTTGGTTAGGTGGTGGGACGATGTTCCCCAAAATGGGAAGTCGACTGGCTGGTGGGTCACATAGTGACTCACAAATTATCACCCAAACTGTGTGTACATGCACGTCAACATTATTTGCTTGATAACAATCTTGACAGACAGGTGCACAATTTAGTGCAACTGGGAACTGAAGTCTGGGTTATGGCTTGCAGTACTGATAAGTCATTAGACCACTTTGTTCCCATGAACATTTTAACCATGCCATTTCATGGTGTAACTTTTACGATCCTCTTAGATTAGGTGTCCTTTTAATTCAGTTGACCCATAATGAGGAGATCCTCCAGGATATAGTTTTAAAATTGGTTCCATAAATTCACATGTTTATAGGCAGCTCATTGAGTCCCAAACATGTGAGAGTGTAGTCCTGTAAGTGGAAGGTGGACTGTAGTTGTCGCATTGTATAGGAATTGAAATTGGGTGAAATAATAAATCCCCTAAGCAGTGAAATGACTGTGGTTCGGGTTCATACTACACATCCCTCCTGCACCTATCCCTACTGCCAACAATAATATACAGGCACATCACTGAAACTAAATAATTGAAAGACTGACCAATAATGTGCCTTGATAAAATAATTATATTCTCCAAGAATCTGTGCACACATTCCCTCTCTCTTTACTTCAGTTGTCATTTAAATCTTGTCCACGTGTTGATGTAACTTTTACATTTAGTTAAACTTCTTTAATGGTATCTACAACACCACTCGTTATTATATAATAGTACATGCAATCATTCCAATTGAAATCTAGCACAAGAGACAGCATCCACTCTTCATAATGAAGTCACAAACATGGACTAATGCCATCGCATGCCAGAGAGCACCTAGCTCTCGCACTGCCTTAGTCTGTGTGTACAAATATATCTTTTGCCCCCAGTTCACACTTGTTGTAACATTATTAAATGGTAATTGAGACTCACAGACACAAAAAAGGATGGTACGGTCTCTGAAAAAAGCTGCTGCTCCACAGGCTGGAAAATGCCAATACTTTGCTCTCAAACAGCTCATTTTGTTTTCTTTGTTGAGTCTAAATCTATGGCTAGTGATCATGTTAGGAAATCTGCCTAGCCTATTACAAGGGTTAATATTAAAGTATTTTAGGAGCTAACCTTGTTGCTATTTCTTCTCATAGGAACTGACACAGCTGCAGAAATAGTGCAGTCTTCAGGTTCTTCTTCAAGCTACTCTCAATAAAAGTCATAGTAAATACTTGCTTACAACAGACTTGTTCAAGTGTAAAGATAGCTTGTTCTTCAGGTTAACAATGCTTATTTTATCTTCAGTGTTGAATGGCAGTGCTCTCTCAAAGATCCTGTGACTGATTGAAAGGAGAGAGCAAAGTGTGAATAGCCCAAGTGCTTACCTTCCTTTGTGAGTTTATTTATGGCAAACACTATAGCTAACTTACTGAGTGGAAACAAAGGCCAGTATTATAGTATTAAACAGAAAAGGATGAGGTACCGTCTAGATTGTCTTGGGCTGTGTGCATTAGTAATTCAGGATACATGTCTGCTACAGAAATGTCTGCATTTGTGTTCTCCAGTGTTATTTAGAGCTCAATCAGTTTAAAGGGAATGAGTAACTCTTAATCTGAAATAAAAGTCCTCTTCATGGACAACAGATTGCGTGCTTCATTATCCCTGCTGAGGGGAAAAGTATTTTAGTGCCGATCTCATTTCATGGCACGGCTTGAAGATCTTAAATCATTTGGTACAACTGCCAATTACTAAACTAGATCCCAGAATGGTTCTGTGATAAGGCGGACATATTTTTTGCTTTGTTTTACTGTCACATGATTGTTATCTGCTGCTAATACTAATCTTCTTTCTTTTAATTTTTGTGTGTTACCTTCTTGAAAAAATACTTCCAACAGGTTCGCTGAACTTTGCTTTCTTCTACACTACCACACAAAATCCTGTTGCATGTTGTGGAATGTAACAGCAGGAATATGGATTGTTTGTTCCTACTTGTCACATTATGTCTTTTGTAACATCATTATTGAATGAGGTAGTGTGGTCAAGTCAGGACTCATGCAAATTTTACATTCCTGTCCATAATGATTAAGGTGACCTGCATATCCCTTAAAAAAAGAGCTACTGTCTTCTCTTTGCACTTACTGTCATTTTAAAAATTATGGTAATCTCCGTACTCTCCAGATGTAGCTCCTCATGGCACTAAAAGAGTGAAAAATTTAATCCTTTCCAGCTTCACAAAACAGTTAATTACAAGAGCCTTCACTATTATCAGTGTTTCATGTGATGCCGTCCAACAGAACATACTTTATCGCTATCACCCACTCTGCAGTATCGCACCAAAACACTCCATTGTTTTCTTTTAATTTATACAAATTAGATGTTATTTTGCTCACAGATGAGATTTATTCAGGTGCAGAAACATTTAGATTAGAACTCACTGGGCTGCCTACATAATTACTTATTTCATCATTGGAGAGAATTCCTTGTTCTAATTTTCAGGTTAAGATGAAATCAGTCTCACCGATCTACAAATGGGACGTAGTGCTCCCACATATGGCATTTTACTCTTGCAGGATGACCACTTTGTGGTGCTTGTAGCATGTAGATTAACAGTGCGTTTCATTTTAACTGAGTACATCTTATATTCTAATGAGGTGGAAGCAGTAAATATAAAATTTCAAATTACTACGTGGCTAGTATGGCTCCCATTTCAGGAGTTTCTGTATTGTCTAAATTCCTAGGTTGGGAATTGTTGTTAACCCTGGAGTATCTGGATTATAATTATTTAATAAGTGTTCAACAAGGTAATCTTTGTCGACAGTAGTTCACATTGCACCATATATAAACTGTCCAAAGTGTACATTATTGATCATTAGAGTAAGTGAAACTTCTATATTTTTTATCCTTACCTAACTGTAGATATTTTAGTAAGTCTGTTGAAGACCCAAATGTTGAGTTCTCTAAGTCTTATTAACAAACAATGAAAGGTTCGGGATAGAATAACAAAAATGTAGAAGAGACAGATTGCTACTCACCACATGGCGGGGATATTGAGTCACAGACAGGCACAATGAAAATGAACACCAGGAATATTTTCAGCTTTTGGATTAACTCCTTCAGAAGCAGAACTCTCACACATTAATGCAGTAAATCTCACACACATGACCAGTCACCAGGCACTAGGGCCTGACTGAGACCACATCTGATGTGTGCAGCAGGCAGGTGGGTAGTGGGGTTAAATGGGAGGCATTGAGTGAGGTGATGGGGGAGGGGTAGCTGGGTATGAGTGAGGGAGAGACTAGTGATGCTTGTCGGAGTGTGTAAGGACATGGTGAAGACAGGGAAGGGCTACTATATGCTGCATTGGGAGGCTGTGCTGGAGGGGGAAAGGGAGAGGAGGGAAGTAGAGGAGGAGGATGAACTTTTACGAGCATTGATAGGGTTGGAAGCATGTGGGTACTGAAGTGGGAGTGGGGAAGGGTGCAGGCAGGAGGACAGCAACTATTGAATTTGAGGCCAGGGGCATTACAGGAGCAAACCAAATGTTGTAGGGAGAGTTTCTACCTGTGCCAACTCAAAAAAAGCTGGCGTTGGTGGGAAGAACCCAGATGGCACAGGCTGTGAATGAAGTCCTTATAGTGAAGCAAATTGTGTTTCAGGCGACATGTTCAGCAGCTGGTGTCTCTTGGCCAGTGTGACAGTGGCCACGCATGTGGACAAACAGCATATTAGCATTCGTGCCCTCATAGGAAGCAGCACAGTAGTGGTGCTGAGTTTGTATATCACATGGCTACCTTCACAGCTGGCCCTGGATGTAATAGGAGCTGCCAGTGGCGGGACTGGAGTAGTTCATAGTGGGATGATGTAAGCGTCATGCCTTGTCTGTCTGTCGCCACAGCAGAGATATGTGATTGGCAACGGGGTGGTTTAGGGATAGACAAGGATATTGCATAGGTCGGTGGTTGGCAGAATGCCACTGTTGGAGGGGTGAGCAGGACATTTTGAATTTATGGCAGAATAAGAGAGAATCATCACAGTTGCAGAAAATGTGATTAAGTTGTACCAGTCCCGGGTGATACTGAATGATGAGATGTGCTCCTTTGTGGTTTGTCTAGGGGTGTAAGGGGGGATGGTAGGTGAATGGTGTGAGAAGACATGGAGTATCTGTTTGTGGACAAGGTTTGGAGGGTAATTGCAGTCTGTGAAGACCTTTGTGTGGCTGTTGGCATATTTGGAGAGAGACTGCTAATGACTACAGATGTGATGACCTCCAGGTGGCTAGGCTGTCTGGAAGTGATTCCCTGGTGTGGAATGGTTGATAGCTGTTGGAGTGGAGATACTGTTAGTTGGTGATAGATCTGATATGGATGAAGCTACTGATGTGTACATTCTTGAGGCTGAGGCTGGTATTGAGGATGTGCCTTGTAGGGCTGAGGAGAACCAGGTGAAGCGAACATGGGAGAAGTTGGTGAGGTTCTGCAGGAATGTGAGTAGGGAGTCTTCACCCTTGTTCCAGAGCATGAAGATGTCATTAACAAATCTTAAGCAGTTGAAAGGATTGGGAGTCTCTGTGATCAGGAGGGATTCCTCTAAACTGTTCACGATTAGGTTCACAAGAATGGTGCCATATGGGTGCCCATTGATGTACTGTGGATTTGATTGTAGGTAATTCCTTCAAAGGAGCGGTAATTATGGGTGTGAATGTAATTGGTCTTGGTGACCAGGAAGGAGGTTGTAGGTTTGTAGTCAGTTGGACATTGGGAAAGATAATGCTCAATTCCAGGAGGATTCCACCAGATATCAGATATTTACGCACAAACTCTGCCACAGTAACCCCATTCCAGAAATCCAGTGTGATCTACAGTCTCTCCTCCAATCCTTAGGTCCATCACAGAACCTCTCCCTTGTGTCTATACCCCTCCTCGCCCACACTATTTCCCACACTCCTGCCTTCTACATGTTTCCTGAAGTTCGTAAATACAGCCACGTAGGACAACCCATTGCTTCTGGTTACTGTGCCTCCATAGAGAGAATCTCACCCCTTGTGGACCAACACATCTACATCCATACTCCGCAAGCCACCTGACTGTGTGTGGCGGAGGGTACCTTGAGTACCTCTATCGGTTCTCCCTTCTATTTCAGTCTTGTATTGTTTGTGGAAAGAAAGATTTTCGGTATTCCTCTGTGTGGGCTCTAATCTCTCTGATTTTATCCTCATGGTCTCTTCGCGAGATATACGTAGAAGGGAGCAATATACTGCTTGACTCCTCGGTGAAGGTATATTCTTGAAACTTCAACAAAAGCCCGTACCGAGCTACTGAGCAGAGTCTTCCACTGGAGTTTATCTGTCATCTCTGTAACGCTTTCGCGATTACTAAATGATCTTGGAATGAAGTGCGCTGCTCTCCGTTGGATCTTCTCTATATCTTCTATCAACTCTATCTGGTACGGATCCCACACTGGTGAGCAGTATTCAAGCAGTGGGCGAACAAGTGTATTGTCACCTACCTCCTTTGTTTTCGGACTGCATTTCCTTATAATTCTTCCAACGAATCTGCCTGTCATTTGCATAACTGACGATTAATTTTATGTGGTCATTCCTTTTTAAATCACTCCTAATGCCTACTCCCAGATAATTTGTGGAATTAACTGCTTCCAGTTGCTGACCTGCTATATTGTAGCTAAATTATAAAGGATCTTTCTTTCTGTGTATTCACAGCACATTACACTTGTCTACATTGAGATTCAATTGCCATTCCCTGCACCATGCGTCAATTCGTTGTAGATCCTCCTGCATTTCAGTACAATTTTCCATTGTTATATCTCTCGATATATTACAGCATCATCCACAAATAGCCTCACTGAACTTCCGGTGTTATCCACAAGGTCATTTATATATACTGTGAATAGCAACAGTACTATGACACTCCCTTGCGGCACACCTGAAATCACTCTTACTTCGGAAGACTTCTCTCCATTGAGAATGACATGTTGTCTTCTGTTATCTTGGAGCTCTTCAATCCAATCACACAATTGGTCTGATAGTCCATATGCTTTTACTTAATTCATTAAACGACTGTGGGGAACGGTATCGAATGCTTTGCGGAAGTCAAGAAACACGGCATCTACCTGGGAACCCGTGTCTATGGCCCTCTGAATCTCGTGGACAAATAGTGCATTCTGGGTTTCACACGATCGTCTTTTTCGAAACCCGTGCTGATTCCTGCAGAGTAGATTTCTAGTATCCAGAAGAGTCACTATACTCGAACATAAGATGTCCTCCAATATTCTACAAGTGATTGAAGTTAGAGATATAGGTCTACAGTTCCGCACACCTTCGGCCTATAACCCTTAACCTATCCTCCTGTCTAAAAGACACCAACAATTCCCTCCATTGACTCTACACAGTTCCTGTTCTTTTGCAACACAGCACCCTGCTCATCGTAGTCAATGCCACCCCTGTCCAGACTTACGACATGATGTCCACAGCTTTCTTGGAATTGAGCATTATCTTTCCCAATGTCCAACTGACTACAAACCTACAACCTCCTTCCTTGTCACCATAACAAATTATATCTACACTCATAATTACTGCTCTTTTAAAGGCATTACCTACAATCAAATCCATGGTACATCAGTGGACACCCACGTGGCACCATTCTGTGTAAACCTATTCGTGGGCAGTATAGAGGAATCCTTCCCAGTCATGCAGAATCCCAAACCCCTCATGTGGTTCATATTTATTAATGACATCTTCGTGCCCTGAAACAAGGGTGAAAACACGCTATTCACATTCCTCCAGAACCTCAACACCTTCTCTCCCATTTGTTTCACCTGGTTCTCCTGAGCCCAACAAACCACCGTCCTCAATATCAACCTCAGCCTCAAGGATGGATACACAAATACCTCTGTGCACATCAGACCTACCAACCACTAACAGTTCTTCCACCCCAACAGCTGTCAACCATTTCACACTAGTCACTTCCAGACAGCCTAGCCACTCGGGGTCATCACATTGGTAATCATAAGCAGTCTCTCTCCAAATATACCAAGGGCCTCACTGAGCCCTTTACAGATGGCAATTACCTCCAAACCTTGTCCAGAAATAGATATACCATGCTTTGTCTCACCAATCACTTACTGTCCCCCACAATCCCACAGTCAAAACACTAAGGAGCACTCCCCTTGCGTCTCTTCATACAATTGTTTTACCCGTGAAGTGAAGTGTAGGTAGTCATAGATAGCTGCTAATCAATTAATGAATGTGTTCATTAACAGCAACAACCTTACAGCATTCATATTCATAAGATTGTCCATTATGAGATCTTCTTTGCTTACTACTTCTCACCTTTCAACTGTGGTATATGCAGGGCTGGACCACATTTGTAGGTAGTAATGGTACTGTGTTCATTCAAACAGCATGTGGCTGCCACATCGTCCAGGCTGCCAGCCTTACCACAACATGGTGTGTAAGTCACAGCAATGTCACTGCAGTCGTGGTTCCAAGTTACATCCCTGTGGTCTTTTGTCCATGTGGCACAGTGGATTTATCCTTCTGCAGGGACCTATTTAGGTCAGCGTTCCACTCTTTGAAAGCCAGTTATACTCGGGGCTCTGGCAGACAGACAACCAGTCTCTGTTAAAAGTTCTGCAGCAGACCCAGCCACGCCTGCTGGAGTGGAGTTGTCCACCATGGTGTCTTGCTGCCCTCACTGTGAGCCATGTCCCCTGTTGCACTTCAGTCACTGGCTGCCAAGGGCACAGCATTGCACTGCTTGCATGTAACTGCCTACGAGCTGAACGCATCGAGGGACCTTGATGTTAAGACACCTTGCTGTTCAACCATAGGTGCCTATGAGCTCCCAGGTTAGTAGGGCAGTGTTGTTATTAATCTTCCTTGCTCTTCAAGACAGTGCTGTTTTCAAGTTGTGTAGAAATTATTCTCAGAAGTTGTATTTATGAGGGTGGTTTGAAAAGTTCTCAGAATGGAATAGGAAAAAAAGTGCTGAAATCACTGAAACTTTTTTTTTCTTCAATTTAGTCTCCTTGTAGATTAATGCCCTTGGTCTGATGATGTTCTAGTGCCTTGATCCCATCTTGAAAAAGTTTCCTCCGGGCCTGCAAAATAGTTGTCAACTCTGGCTATCAATTCTTTGTTTGAAGTGAATATTCATCTACCGAGAAAAATTTTCAGTTTTGGGGAGAGATGGAAGTCTGATGGAGTCATATCAGGTGACTAAGACAGGTGTGGCAACAATTCATACCTTAGTTCATGTAATTTTGCCATGGCGATGGCACAGGTGTGCAGACGCGTTTCACCATTCGTGACACCTATCTTGCAGATAATTTTTTCATTTCTAATTCTTCAGTTAAAATGTGATATACCCTTTCAGATGACATCTGTAAAGCGTGACCAATATTACGCACTTTCAATTGGTGATCCTCCATGACCATTTTGTGCACTTTTGCAATGATTTCTGGAGTAGTAACACATCTTGGCTAACCACTGCACGGATCATCATCTAATCTCCCCTGACCAAATTTGAATTCATTTGTCCACTTGACAACAGTTGAAAATGAAGGAGCAGTGTCCCTCGGTGTATTCTGGAAATTGGCATAATGTCCTTTGCTTTCATACCCTTCTTTACAGAGTACTTAATCACTGCTTGAATCTCGTTTATTTATTTTTTTATTTCCTCCCATCTTTGCAAATCACTACACAGGAACAACAACAACAACAGAGCTCTCTTCCAACTGCACTGACATAGCACATGTTTACAGGCAACGGTCCAATGAATGAATGAATGAATGAATGACACGTGAACAGCTCGTTGCGCTAGTGCTGACCTCTCGTGGTGATTCCATGAAATTTTCAAACCACCCTCGTAGATAATTCTTGTAATAAATAGGTCTTATTTAAAAGGATGCATTTTAATACTGCTAGCCAACCACTCGTATATAGGATGTTACACCAATGACTTGAAGTGAGTTATTGAGCAAGGTTATGCAGTAGTAAGGAGTTGGACTTGTATTCACAAGGATGACAGTTCAAATCACCATCCAACCACCAGATTTAGGTTTTCTATTATTTCTCTAAATTGCTTAAGGTGACTTCCAGGATGGTTCTTTTGAATGGGCATGGCAGATTTCCATCCCAACCCTTCCCCAGTCTGAGCTTGTGCAATGTCTCTGATGATCTCTCATAGATAGGCCATTAAATACTGATTTTCCTTGCTTCCATATCTGTGCAACTTACCCATTCTTTGTCTTTTTTTTTTCATATCGTTCGCTACTTGGAGTCTTCAAATATCTCAAGCTTTGAGTTTCAGCAACCTTTATAAATTTGTATGCTTGTCTATTTATTGTATTTGTTTTGGCATTTGGTGGACAGTTGAATGTGATTTATCTCTTCTTCTGGTAATGTGTTTGTATGCGTTTAGTTTGAGCAAGAAGGGGGGGGGGGGGATTAGTATTGTGAAGATAAACGTCCGTGTAATAAAGGGCCTCATTCATTCCAAATAATTCACATGTGAAAAATATTGTAAGAACAATCGTAATAGCATGTAATGTGTCAAATATTTCATTCCATTTGCTGTTTTCTCATATAGTTTTTGAAATTACTTTAGTAGCAAGTTCCTTTCACCATGAGCCAATTGATAATTTGCTGATATGCCTAGTGTGTAAAGCTCACATAGTTATGTAGTTTATCTACATACTGGCAAACCCAGCAATGCTTTGCAGTTGCTGAATATGAATATGTATGGGAATTAGATATACATCCTAATATCCTTCCCCTCCCCCTCTATATCCCTTTCCTCCTCCTCCCCCCCCCCCCCCCCATCCTTTGTCCATCTCCTCCTCCTCCATCCCCTGCACCCCTTCCCCAATATCTGTCCCTGCACATTGCTTATCCCACACACTCTCTATCCATCTTCTCCTCCCTCATCTCTCTCTCCGTATCCCCCTTCATCTTCTTCATATCCATTTCCTCTCCCCTTATCTGTCCAGATACTCCTCTCTCCGATCTTATTTGTTGTTATTCCAAATGGAACCTTGATTGTGAATAGAAGTCAAAATGAATGGGTAAATTGGTTGCAATGGCTAGTACACAGGATATGAGAGAGGCATTTCCAGCACCTGGATCTGTGAAGATAGTAGTTTTACTGAAAGTATTCTGCATGGTTTTAATCTATGAACAGGTAGGATTATAAAACTATCCATAAGCACAACTTTCCTATTTTCTTTTAAAAATGACTGCAAAAAGGAAAGCAAAACCACAAAATTTCCCAGCACAGCTTTGCATGTTCTTTCTCGTAGCCAGTTTAGTAAAAAGTGTTCATTCTATGGTACGTCTATATCTGCAGGGATGTAGGCTGTGCATTGTGTGTCAGTCAGTCAAGAAGGGATTCATGCAACTGAACCCTTCAGTTGGTGTGAATTGAAACAAAACAATTTAAGATCATTAATTTATTGAAATTAAATAAATCTGAATTCGTTGTTTTTACAGTAATTTGTTGTGCTTTTAAGGCATTCAATGCAACACTTGGTGACGAACGATATTTCCTGTCTTTCCTTGTGGAGAGAAAACGAGTAGCACAGATGGCTTATTGACTCACCAGCACACCATGTACAACTGCCCATGGAAAAAACATTTATTCAGGGTTTATTGCACACACTTCCAACGACTGGTGTTGTGATTTATTAATCATCATTGCGACTTAAAGGCAAACCGGAAACTGGACATGCTTAAATTGAAACATCAAGTTGGTCAGACTCGGAACATCCTCGCCTTTGAACTTTCCTATGATTATTGTTGCTTTAGTCGTGTTGTTCATCAGCTTCTTAGCAACGAGTCTTGTTCCACTGCATAGTTCCATTTCATTCAGATTGCGTGGCATGGTTATCACTAAGTCAACCTTGAGCTGCAAATTATGTGATGGCGTTCTTGGCAAATCGAATGAATACAGGAATTGAAATTGGTTAAATCCACTTCGTGCGAATCAGTAATGGAATTGATCAGATTAAATGAATGCAATTGACGAACTGTGAATTTTCAACATCTTTATTTTTCACTGACAAAGTAGCTTGTTCAGTCAACCAAACATTCTCTCTCTCTCTCTCTCTCCCCCCTCCTTTTTTTCTATCTTCTTCTTCTTCTTCTTCTTCTTCTTCTTCTTCTTTCTTTTTTTTTTTTTTTTTTTGCTGGATCTCTTGTTCTGGGGCCATAATGGATTGTACTTGAGAAATTCTCATTAGATTTGCCTCCAAACACTGCATACATTATTAGTCCATCTCAAATGCGCTGGTGGCATTTTTTACACGAACTGAAATCTATTGAATGTTTGCAACACACCAAATTACCACAAACTGACACCAGTTCATTCTTTGCATCACACGAAAGATATGATCACCATCGAAAATGCGCTGAATTATCACTTTCAGTTGTATTCTTGTTCTCAAAGTATCAATATTCAATGCAGAATATGTTGTTGTTATGAAAACGTGACAGCAGAACTGTCAGATAGTGACATTTCTTTGAGATTTTCATACAAAAACACACTCCCAATTTCCGAATTTTCTGATGAATTTTTTTTATCATCTCAGATGACGATATTTCATTCATGCGGCGAATTTCTTTGCTTCGGTCTAGGAGCTTTGGTTTTTAACCTAGCCTGCTTCTGAATTTGCAGCCTTGTTACTTGCTGCACTATTGCTGTTGTATAAACTCCTCATTTACACTTAATGTTGATTGGATTCTACCATGAAGACAGATTGTGACAATGTTCACCTTCTTTATTTCTTCATTTGTTGTCCTTGGTGTCGATGAACTGGCTGAAAAAATAGGGGGTGGAAGTGCAGAACTGTCTACTGTAAATGATGTAGCCGACACGTGCACATTTGTATTTCACAGGTGTTTACTTTCACTTTTCACAGCCCCCCATATGCACATTATTAATAGTTTCCAGGTGAACCTCCAACTGCTACACCAGTTTACTATTGAACCAGTTTACTATTGAACCAGTTTACTATTGAACCAGTTTACTATTGAACCAGTTTACTATTGAACCAGTTTACTATTGAACCAGTTTACTATTGAACCAGTTTACTATTGAACCAGTTTACTATTGAACATCTACAAGCAGTAAAAACCTAACCATAAAGTTCACAGTCCTTGAAGAATAGAAAGGTACCTATGGAGCAGACACTGTCATTGTTTTTATACACAGCCTGATTGTGTAACACTTAGGCCTATTCCACAGTTAAGTTGAAGCATTGTTATTTTAATCAACAGAGGTTTCTTGTCTGAAACTCGGTCGTGGACAGACTGTTTCGGGACCAAAAATCAGGCCCTTATATATCCTCACAATAATAGGTACTGAAACTACACATTGTTCGAAGTTTAAATTACAGAAATTACTCTTTAAATTACTCGTTAAATTAACTGAATACATCGAAAAACTGGTTCTTTTTAACAGTTTCTTCTACAACGAGGGTTAAGCCGAATGATTTGTTTAAATCATGACATTAACAGATATAAGTACACATACAATACTTTTGTCAAAACTATTCATTACTTTCGAATTAATTAAGGTCTGGCTTTGCTAACATGTTTTCAAATAGAGCCAAATAAATACTTAAAGAAGTCTAGTGTCTGGCCTTCCAAATGTTTAATAAGAATTTATATTTGTTTCACCCTATAATGAAAGATACTAACTAGGAATAGTCAAAATAAATTAGAAAATCAATTGCATCCATAAAACTAAGCACCAAATTAGATCTGGTGTTACATTGCTTAAAACTGTGGGCCAACCTTTCTCTTTTATAAATGCAGATTATACTCACATATGTTAATGATAATTAGTTAAAAAAAACAACAAATCAAGGAGGCAGAAGGCAAAACAAGAGGGGAAGTAAAAATATCCCAGCTTGCTTCATCACAAGACCTATAATGATTTTATACCAATCAGCAGTGCAATAGAGAGAGATAAAATTCTGTGCATGGTGGTTCGAACATTCACACAGTAGTGTCCTGATTTAATTTGTTTGCCATTGCAGGTGACTAGTGAAGGAAAGCCTAAAGTGATTGAACGCTATGACTGTAGTGGTGCTGGTGATGTTGACACTTCAGTTGTGGTACGTGCACAGGATGGCAAGATACAAGGCGTTACAGGCAGGCAGCTCAAGGTAAGGAAATATATTTCAGTATGGTTCAATAATGGCAATTTTGGGATGGAAATAATAAACAAAAACTGAGGAAAGGCAATAAGTTATTAGCTCTTGAATGATTGGTTCCGCACGCGCGCACATGCACTTGCACGCACACACATGTATATACATAAAGGGTGGTCCATTGATAGTGACCGGGCCAAATATCTCACGAAATAAGCATCAAACGAAAAAAACTACAAAGAACGAAACTCGTCTAGCTTGAAGGGGGAAAGCAGATGGCGCTTTGGTTGGCCCACTAGATGGCACTGCCATAGGTCAAACGGATATCAACTGCGGTTTTTTAAACAGGAACCCCCATTTTTTATTACGTATTTGTGTAGTATGTAAAGAGATATGAATGTTTTAGTTGGACCAATTTTTTTCGCTTTGTGATAGAGGGCACTGTAATAGTCACAAACGTATAAGTACGTGGTATCATGTAACATTCAACCAGTACGGGTGGTATTTGCTTCGTGATACATTACTCGTGTTAAAATGGACCGTTTACCAACTGCGGAAAAGGTCAACATCGTTTTGATGTATGGCTATTGTGATCAAAATGCCCAACAGGCGTGTGCTATGTATGCTGTTTGGTATCCTGGACGACATCATCCAAGTGTCTGGATCGTTTGCCGGATAGTTACGTTATTTAAAGAAACAGGAAGTGTTCAGCCACATGTCAAACATCAACCACCACCTGCAACAAATGATCATGCCCAAGTAGGTGTTTTAGCTGTTGTCGTGGCTAATCCGCAGATCAGTAGCAGACAAATTGTGCGAGAATCTGGAATCTCAAAAACGTCTGTGTTGAGAATGCTACATCAACATCGATTGCGCCCGTACCTTATTTCTATGCACCAGAAATTGCATGGCGGTGACTTTGAACGTAGTGTACAGTTCTGCCACTGGGCACAAGAAATTACGGGACGATGACAGATTTTTTGCATGTATTCTATTTAGCGACGAAGCGCCATTCACCAACAGCAGTAACGTAAACTGGCATAATATGCACCATTGGGCAACAGAAAATCCATGATGGCTGCGACAAGTGGTACATCAGCGCCCTTGGCGGGTTAATGTATGGTGCGGCATTATGGGAGGAAGGATAATTGGCCCCCATTTTATCGATGGCAATCTAAATGGTGCGATGTATGCTGATTTCCTGCGTAATGTTCTACCGATGTTACTACAAGATGTGTCACTGCATGACAGAATGGCAATGTACTTCCAACATGGTGGATGTCCGGCACATAGCTTGCGTGCGGTTGAAGCGGTATTGAATAGCGTATTTCATGACAGGTGGATTGGTCATCGAAGCATACCATGGTCCGAATGTTCACTGGATCTGACGTCCCTGGATTTCTTTCTGTGGGGAAAGTTGATGGATATTTGCTATCATGATCCACCGACAACGCCTGACATGTGTCAGTGCATTGTCAATGCATGTGCGAACATTACGGAAGGCGAACTACTCGCTGTTGAAAGGAATGTCGTTACACGTATTGCCAAATGCATTGAGGTTGACGGACAACATTTTGAGCATTTATTGCATTAATGTGGTATTTACAGGTAATCACACTGTAACAGCATGCATTCTCAGAAATGATAAGTTCACAAAGGTACATGTAGCACATTGGAACAACCGAAATAAAATGTTCAAACGTAACTATGTTCTGTATTTTAATTTAAAAAACCTACCTGTTACCAACTGTTGTCTAAAATTGCGAGCCATATGTTTGTGACTATTACAGCGCCATCTATCACAAAGCGAAAAAAGTATGCCATGAAGTTCATGCCCATCTCCCTGGGCATCGGCGTTCCCGGCAATGGCTATCCTGCCAGGTGGCCCTTGCTGAGGCTAGGTGGTACCCGTGGGGAAGGCCACTGGTCGGAATGAGTGGCATGAGGGCGGATGACACGCCATGAAGGGTAGTACATCGTCTCTTGCTAGTGGTCCGCTGCCGGCAGTCTCTAAGTGGGCAAAGTCTTACTTCAGTGCGAAGAAATATGACACCAAATCGTTCCCCTCCCTGGCCACACAATGGGAGGAACGCCAGGCCAAGGATGCCAGTGAAGTTTATTCGCCCTGTTACCTCCTATGTGTGAGAGTTGATGAGGAATCTTTTATGTCCCTGAAACCTCACTATTTAGTGGAGCATTTGGAGGACAAGTTTGGGAAGGTGAAGGGCTTGTCCAAAATGTGCTCTGAGTCAGTCTTTTAAAAGCAACATCCTCTACCCAGTCATGGACATTACTTGCTTGTGACAAGTTGGGGGATGTTTCTGTTACCATCACACCCCATAAGAGCTTAAATATGGTCCAGGGTTTCATATTCCACAGGGACCTTCTTTTGCAGTTTGACGACTAGCTGCGTGCCAATTAAAAGCGGCAAGGTGTTCATGTCATCTGGCATGTCTATCGGGATCCGAGGGACAATCAGGTTGCCACTGGTGCCTTCATCTTGGCCTTCGAGGGTGACACCTGCCTGAGAAAGTCAAGGTGATGGTCTACTGCTGTGACATCAAGCCATATACCCCTCCCCAATGCAGTGCTTTAAGTTCTGGAAGTTCGGCCATATTGTCTTCCCGCTGTACTTCCAGCGACAGATGTCTGTATTGTGAACGTCCATCACATCCCATGCCCCGCCTCCCATCTGTGTCAACTGCAGAGAACATAATTCACCTTGCTTACCAGACTGCAGGATTTTACAGGAAAAGAAAATCACGGAATGTAAGATGCTGGACCAACTGATCTACACTGAGGCTAAGAGAGAACGTGAGCAGCTACATCCTGTGGCTATGACGTCCTCTTAAGCTGCCGCTACTAGAACAGTTGTTGCCCCATCAGTTCCTCACATTCCTGCCCTTCTCAGAAGCAGAAGACTACACCTGTCCCCTTGAAGGTGGGGGCCACTTCCCTCCCTGCTGCTTCCACACCACCTACTTCGGGAGCAACATGCCCCCAACCAGCAGGAATACGAGTCCCTATCTCTGAGCCAGAGAAGCATAAGTCTTAGTCGGCTCCTCTCACTAGGAAGGGATCTCTTGGGTCACTCAATTCCCTGTTTCTGCTAGTGGGATAGATGACGCCCGCCAGTGGCTGAAGAGCCCAAAACCTGTTGGTCGTAGGGCTTCACGCTCGTCCTCAGTCCCAGAGACTGAATCAGTGAAGTCCTCCCAGCCAGGGAAGCCCAAGGAACAGTGAGAGAAATCCAAAAAGAAGGTCCCCAAGACCAAGGGAATTGCAGTGGCACCCACACCATCGCTACCTATAAGCTCTGCGACTACGGATGAGGTGGAGATTCTAGCATCCGCTGAGGACCTAGGTCTCACCAGACCCTCAGACACAATGGATGTAGACTGCTCAGGCAAAAAGTCGGTGGCTGCAAGTGATCCTGAGGCATAAACTGCCTCATTGCATGTTCCATGCCTTCCCAGTCTCAAGATGACGTCATCCTCCAGTGGAATTGCGGCGGTTTTTTTCCATTGCCTGGCTGAGCTATGGCAACTGTTAAGCTTCACACTTGCTTTCTGCATTGCCTTCCAGGAAAACTGGTTCCCAGCAATGCAGACCCGTGCCCTCCACGGCTGTGCCCCTTCAAACCCCTCTTGAAGCTGTGGCTGCCAGAATACGGACGACACTGGAAATAACTGTCTGCAATGTGTATCTTCCTCCAGATGGTGCAGTATCTTTGAATGTATTAACTGCACTGATTGATCAACTCCATAAACCTTTCCTACTTTTGCGAGATTTTAATACCCATAATCCCTTAGGGAGTGGGACTGGCTGAGACAGAGGTGTCGAAACTTTACTGTCTCAGTTCGATCTCTGCCTCTTAAATACTAGGGCTGCCACACATTTCAGTGTGGCTCATGGTAGCTTCTTGGCCATTGAGTTATCAATTTGCAGCCCAGGACATCTCCCATCTATCCACTGGAGATCACATGCGACCTGTGTGGTAGTGGCCACTTCCCCCATCTTTGTCACTGCCCTGGCGTGGGGCCCACGGACGCCTGCCCAGATGGGCTTTAAACAAGGCGGACTGGGAAACTTTCACCTTAGCTATCACTGTTGAATCTCCTCCATATGGTAACATTGATGTGATGGTTGAGCTGGTGACTACAACAATTGTTTCTGTGGCAGAAAACATGATCCCTCGCTCTTTGGGGTGCCCCCCAGCGAAAGGCAGTCCCTCTGTGGTCGCCGTAAGTCGCTGAAGTAATTAAGGAGCGTCAGCAAGCTCTATAGCGGCATATGCGGCACATACCAGACCCCAACAGATGATCCCGGCGTTAACATAAATGGCGTGTTATCTACTGACACAAATGCGATTGCCGAGCACTTTGCTCGAGTGTCTGTGCCGGAGAATTACCCTTCCTCCGTTCGCACTCTCAAATGGGGGCTGGAAGGGAACATCCTCTCATTCACTACACAGCAACAGCGAATGCTATAATGCCCCATTTACAGAGTGGGAGCTTTTCAGTGCCCTTGCAGATTGCACCGACACAGCTCCTGGGCCAGATTGGATCCGGTCAGAGATTGGATCCACAGTCACGTGATTAAACATCTCTCATCTGACTACAAGCGTCATCTCCTCGTCATCTTCATCCAGATTTGGTGCGGTGGCGTCTTTCCCTCACAATGGCGGGGGAGCACCATCATTCCGGTGCTCAAACCTGATAAAAACCCACTTGATGTGGATAGCTATCAGCTATGTTCTTTGTAAGCTGCTGGAACGTATCTACATCTACAACTACATGGATACTCTGCAAATCACATTTAAGTGCTGGTAGAGGGTTCATTGAACCACCTTCACAATTCTCTATTATTCCAATCTCGTATAGCGCGTGGAAAGAATGAACACCTATATCTTTCCGTACGAGCTCTTATTTCCCTTATTTTATCATGGTGATCATTCCTGCCTGTGTAGGCTGGTGTTAACAAAATATTTTCGCATTTGGAGGAGAAAGTTGGTGATTGAAATTTTGTGAGAAGATTCCGTCGCAACAAAAAACACCTTTCTTTTAGTGATGTCCAGCCCAAATTCTGTATCATTTCTGTGACATTCCCTCCCATATTTCGCGATAATACAAAACATGCTGCCTTTCTTTGAACTTTTTCGATTTACTCCATCAGTTCTATCTGGTAAGGATCCCACACTGCACAGGAGTAGTCTATAAGAGGACAGACAAGCATAGTGTAGGCAGTCCCCTTAGTAGGTCTGTTACATTTTTCTGAGTGTCGTGCCAATAAAACACAGTCTTTGGTTAGCCTTCCCCACAACATTTTCTGTATGTTCTTTCCAATTTAAGTTGTTGGTAATTGTAATATGTGGGTATCTAGTTGAATTTACAGCTTTTAGATTAGAGTGATTTTTCGTGTAACCGAAGTTTAACGAATTCCTTCCAACATTCGTGTGGATGACCTCACACTTTTTGTTATTTAGGGTCAACTACCACTTTTCGCACCATTCAGATATCTTTTCTAAATCGTTTTGCAGTTTGTTTTGATCTTCTGAGGACTTTGTTCGTTGATAATCAACAGAGTCATCTGCAAACAACCGAAGACAGCTGCTCAGATTGTCTCCCAAATCGTCTCCCAAATCGTTTATATAGATAATAAACAGCAAAGGGCCTATAACATTACCTTGGGGGACACCAGAAATCACTTCTGTTTTACTCGATGACTTTCCGTCAATTACTATGAACTCTGACCTCTTTGACAGGAAATCACGAATCCAGTCGCATAACTGAGATGGTATTCCATAAGCACACAATTTCACTATGAGCCGCTTGTGTGGTACAGTGTCAAAAGCCTTCCAGAATTCCAGAAATACGGAATCGATTTGAAACCCTTGTCAATAGCTCTCGACACTTCATGTGAATAAAGAGCTAGTTGAGTTTCACAGGAACAATGTTTTCTAAACCCATGTTGACTGTGTGTCAATAAACCATTTTCTTCGAGGTAATTCATATTGTTCGAACACAGTATATGTTCCAAAATCCTGCTGCGTATTGATGTTAATTAGAAAGGGCCTGTAATTTAGTGGATTACTCCTACTACTTTTCTTGAATGTTGGTGTGACCTGTGCAACTTCCCAGTCTTCGGGTACGGATCTTTCGTCGAGCGAATGGTTGTATATGATTGTTAAGTATGGACCTAATGCATCAGCATACTCCGAAAGGAACCTAATTGGTATACAGTATGGACCAGAAGACTTGCTTTTATTAAGTGATTTAAGTTGCTTCACTACTCTGAGGATATTTACTTCCACATTACTCATGTTGGCAGCTGTTCTTGATTCGAATTCAGGAATATTTACTTTGTCTTCTTTTGTGAAGGCATTTCGTAAGGCTGTGTTTAGTAACTCTGCTTTGGCAGCACTGTCTTCGGTAGTATCTCCATTGTTATCGCGCAGAGATGATGTTGATTGTTTCTTGCCGCTAACATACTTCACGTACGACCAGAATCTATTTGGATTTTCTGCCAGATTTCGAGACAATTTCATTGTGAAAGCTGTTATAAGCATCTCACATTGAAGTCTGCACTAAATTTCGAGCTTCTGTAAAAGATCGCCAATCTTGGGGATATTGCATCTATTCAAATTTGGCTTGTTTGTCTTGTTGTTTCTGCAACAGTGTTCTTACCCATTTTGTGTACCAAGGAGGATCAGCTCCAACGTTTGTTAATTTATTTGGTATAAATCTCTCAATTGCTGCCAATACTATTTCTTTTAATTTAAGCCACATCTGGTGTACACTTATATTATTAACTTGGAACGAGTGGAATTGTTGCTCAGGAAGGTGTCAAGTGAATTTTTATCTGCTTTTTTGAATAGGTATATTTTTCGTTTATTTTTTGAGGATTTGGGGATTACAAGATTCAATCTCGCTACGACATTAATCAGCGGTTGGGTTGGGTCCTGGAGTCATGTGGCCCATCTACATCTACATCCATACTCCGCAAACCACCTGACTGTGTGTAGCGGAGGGTGCTTTGAGTACATCTATCAGTTCTCCCTTCTGTTCCAGTCTCGTATTGTTCGTGGAAAGAAAGATTGTCGGTATGCCTCTGTGTGGGCTCTAATCTCTCTGATTTTATCCTCATGGTCTCTTTGCGAGATATACGTAGGGGGGAGCAATATACTGCTTGACTCGTCGGTAAAGGTATGTTCTTGAAACTTCAACAAAAGCCCGTACCGAGCTACTGAGCAGAGTCTTCCACTGGAGTTTATCTATCATCTCTGTAACGCTTTCGCGATTACTAAATGATCCTGTAACGAAGTGTGGTGCTCTCCGTTGGATCTTCTCTATATCTTCTATCAACTCTATCTGGTACGGATCCCACACCGGTGAGCAGTATTCAAGCAGTGGGCGAACAAGTGTATTGTCACCTACCTCCTTTGTTTTCGGACTGCATTTCCTTATAATTCTTCCAATGAATCTGTATGGCATTTGCTTTACCGACGATTAATTTTATGTGGTCATTCCTTTTTAAATCACTCCTAATGCCTACTCCCAGATAATTTATGGAATTAACTGCTTCCAGTTGCTGACCTGCTATATTGTAGCTAAATGATAAAGGATCTTCCTTTCTGTGTATTCACAGCACATTACACTTGTCTACATTGAGATTCAATTGCCATTCCCTCCACCATGCGTCAATTCGTTGTAGATCCTCTTGCATTTCAGTACAATTTTCCATTGTTATATATCTCTATATATTACAGCATCATCCACAAATAGCCTCACTGAACTTCCGATGTTATCCACAATGTCATTTATATATATTGTGTGAATAGCAGCGGTCCTATGATACTCCCCTGCGGCACACCTGAAATCACTCTTACTTCGGAAGACTTCTCTCCGTTGAGAATGACATGCTGCGTTCTGTTATCTAGGAACTCTTCAATCCAATCACACAATTGGTCTGATAGTCCATATGCTCTTACTTCGTTCATTAAACGACTGTGGGGAACGGTATCGAACGCCTTGTGGAAGTCAAGAAACACGGCATCTACCTGGGAACCTGTGTCAATGGCCCTCTGAGTCTTCTGGACGAATTGCGCAATCTGGGTTTCACACTATCATCTTTTTTGAAACCCATGCTTATTCCTATTAGAGTAGATTTCTAGTCTCCAGAAAACTCATTATACTCAAACATAGTATGTGTTCCAAAATTCTACAACTGATCGATGTTAGAGATGTAGATCTACAGTTCTGCACATCTGTTCGACGTCCCTTCTTGAAAACAGGGATGACCTGTGCCCTTTTCCAATCCTTGGGACACTACACTCTTCTAGAGACCTACGGTACACAACTGCAAGAAGGGGGAGGGGGGAGCAAGTTCCTTCGCGTACTCTGTGTAAAATCGAACTGGTATCCCATCATGTCCAGCGGCCTTTCCTGTTTTGAGCGATTTTAATTATTTTTCTATCCCTCTGTCATCTATTTCGATATCTACCATTTTGTCATCTGTGCGACAATCTAGAGAAGACTTCATATCAGGGCGGCTTACTGCCAGGGTTGCTCTATGACTGATAATCTTGTGTTCCTCGAGTCTGCCATCCGAACAGTCTTTTCCAGATGCCAACACCTGGTTGCCATCTTTTTTGATTTACGAAAAGCGTACGACACTACGTGGCGACGTCATATCCTTACTACGTTATACGAGGGGGGGTCTCTGAGCCCCGCTTCTGATTTGTATCCAAAATTTCCTGTCGCATCGTACTTTCCGTGTCCCAGTTGGTGCCTCCCATAGTTCCTCCCATATCCGGGAGAATGGAGTCCCGCAGGGCTCTGTATTGAGTGTACCTCTATTTTTAGTGGTGATTAATGGTCTAGCAGGAGCTGTAGGGCTGTCCATCTCACCTTCTCCGTATGCAGATGACTTCTTCATTTTGTACTGGTGTTGCTGAGCGGCGCCTACAGGGAGCCATCCACAAGGTGCATCATGGGCTGTAGCTCAAGATTTCCAGTTCTCGGCCACAAATTCGTGTGTTATGGCCTTCCGTTGGTGTCATACCGTTTATCCAGAACCAGACCGTTACCTTAATGATGATCCACTCGCTGTAGTGGAGACACTGATTCTTAGTACTCGTTTTCAACATCCTATTGACTTGGCTATCTCACCTTCGTCAGCCCTCCGCTGCCTGAGCAACACTAACTGGGATGCAGATTACTCTCCGCTGCTGCAGCTCTACAGAGCCCTTGTTCAATCCTACCTTGACTATGGGAGTCTGGTTTATGGATCGGTGGAGGCGCCCACAGCATTGTGTTTACTGGACCCAGTGCACCATTGTGGCGTTCGCCTATCGACAGAAGATTTTAGGAAGAGTCCGGTGACCAGCATCCTTGTGGAGGCCTGAGTCCTTCCATTGCAGGCTTGCACAACTGCTGACCAGTTACAATACGCACATTCGTAGTTCCCCTGGGCATCCAAATCACTGTCTCCTTTTCCCACCCACGGCAGTTCATCTCCCGCATTGGCAGCCCGGGTCAGGGCTTCCAATTGCAGTTCATTTTCGATCCCTTATTTCTGAACTGGAGTCGTTGCCTTTACCACCTATACTTGAGGTCCATCACAGACACCTTCATGGTGTACACATAGGCTGCGGCTTCGTCTGGACCTTTCACATGGATCTAAGGACTCAGTTAACCCCGCAGATCTCCGCTGCCAGTTCCTGTCGATTCTTGACATGTACAGAGGCCAAGCTTCATATGTCCATGAAGGACATATTGAACAGCATTCCTTGCCCAATGGCTGTAGTGTTTTCACTGCCGAGCTGGTGGCTATATCTCGTCCTCTTGAGCACATCCGTTCATGTCCTGGGGAGTTGTTACTTCTGTGTACTGTGTCCTTGAGCAACCTGCAAGTTATCGACCAGTGCTACCCTCGTCATCCTTTGGTAGCGACTATCCAGGAGTCCATCTAAGCCCTGGAATGGTCCAGATGTTCAGTTGTGTTTGTCTGGACCCCAGGTCATGTCAGAATCCCAGGCAACGAATTTGCCGACGGGCTGCCCAAACAGGCTATGCGGAAACCTCTTATGGAGATCAGCTTCTCTGCAATTGACCTGCGTTCAGTACTGTACCGCAAGGTATTGCAGCTTTGGGAGACGAAATGGCATAACTTCAGCACACACAAAAAGATGCATGCCATTAAGGAGACTGCGAATGTGTGGCAGTCCTCCATGTGGGCTTCTCACAGGAACTCTGTGGTTCTCTGCCAGCTCCGCATTGGGCATGCTTGGGTGACACATGGCTAACTCCTTCGCTGTGATGACCCACCTGAGTGTTGGTGCAGTGTCCGGCTGACAGTGGCCCATATCTTGGTTAGCTGTCCTTTTTTGGCTGCCCTGCAATGCACTTTTCAGTTACAGGACTCGTTGCCATTAATTTTAGCTCACAACGCCTCATCGGCTAATTTAGTATTGCGTTTTATATATGACGGTGGGTTTTATCATTCTGTATAAGTTTTAGCATGTGTCCTTTGTCCCTTTGTGTTCTACACTCGTAATGCTTTTAGGGTGGATGTTTTAATGTGTCGCAGAGTAGCTGGCTTTTCCTTTTTATTCTCATGATTGGCCAGCCACGGTCATCTGCTTTCTTGTTTTTACTGCTTCTACCTGTTTCTTGCTTCTGTGGTTTTCTTTTTCTGTTTTGTCCGTGGTAGTGTTGGTTGTTCTGTCGTTATTCTGGTTCTTCCTTTCTCATGTTATTGTGCTGTGCGTCTCGTGTTTCTTCTTTGCCTTGTGTAATTATTTTACCTGGAACAAGGGTCTGATGACCTCACAGTTTGGTCACCCCCCCCCCCTCCCCTTTCTGCCCCCCCCCCCCCTTTAAACCAAGCAACCAACCAATCGTGCACATTGCTGAGGGACAACATTCTCTTGTACAAACTTCTATAACTGGATTATCCTATGAATTTTTATTACTGATTTTAAAATAACTACTGTTAAGTATTTGAATACTTTTTTGTAGGGAGCACATTGCACTCATATGGGAGCAATCTAGATGCTTGGAAAGCAATAACACACACAAACCATAAAACACTGTTTATCATTCATACCCAACAACCAAACTCGTGCACTTCAACACACACTCAGCAAATCGCGTGACTTTCGTAAACCTTAAAATATATGACTTTCTTCAATTCTAGTTAAAACTTGGTCTGTCTACATTCTTATTATGTTTTTTGATATTTCCTATGGCCCTTTTTCTTCCATTAACAGTTCTTGGTGAATTTTTTGTGTGTATATTTATAAGCAACTGGCTATATGTTTGCTGTTCTATATTATTCTTCTAATGGCTCTATTTTCAGTTAATCTTTAAATATTTATTTATCTTTTCATGACCTATTATCATTTACTTTACGTAACAGATCCCTGGAAAACATGTATTTATTGACTTTCCAATAATTCAAACTTAATTGGTGACACAGACAACAAATTCTTTTCAGAACTTCTTATTATAATCATTGTAAATTCAATTATCTCCCCTTGCTGGTATCATCTCCTTCCCGTAACCTTTCTAAATCACCCATATCAATAAATTCAGGACAACAGCCTTCCCTTCTTGACATGTGTAACAGTCTCCAGTGATGCAGCAGAGCAGAATGGCGCAGTGATTAGCACACTGGACTCGCATTCTGGAGGATGATGGTTCAAATTCATGTTCGGTCATCCAGGCTTTGGTTTTGTGCAATTTTCTTGCATTGTTCTAGGCAAATGCATGGATGGTTTATTTGAAAGGGTGCAGCCAGTTACCTTCCCTGTCCTTGAAACATTAGAGTGTGTGCTCCATTACCAATGACATCATTGTTGGAGTATTAAACCCTAATCTTCCTTCCTTCATTCCTTCTAATGATTCAACAGTATATGATATTAACTCCCTTATTTCCGTGGTATCGTATACTTTCTTCTCAGCTGTTACATCTGATGTCACTACTAGAAATACTTATGCCCCATCAACATTTTCTACAAAAATCAGATACATTTTTGTTTGAATTGCTCCTAGTTCCAACATTAACAACTTCATTGCCATCCACTTCATCATTAACACAAAATCACCAGTAATATCAACACAAAAGTCACCACCACACTTACCATGAGTCTTTTTGGTTGAACCATAGCTTTTTATGTCAATGAACATGCACATCACTCACTTCTAAATTTACTTTCTCGCATTCATTCACATTATCTGGCTGCTGCAAACATTTATCCCCATCATTTCCTTTCAGTGGTCCCACAGCCTCAATGGCTTAAGCACTACATTTTGCCCACTTACAGAAACCACCAAAGTCTTCTTCTATGAACTTAAGTCTGCTGTCTGTTGTGCTTTTTCCGTTGATAAATATAAAGATCTTGCCAAAATTTCCCTTCTCCTGAAATTCTTTCTGTAAAAAAAACATTCCCTTATATTTTGGCTGGTTTTTATCTGCTGTTGTACCTCACTTGGTCCTTGTTCCAGTCCCGGCCTTGTTCAGCCCAATGTGAATCTCCAGTGGGATGCCTACTCATTTTCCATGTTTCAAACTCCATTTCTGCCTCCTTGCTGTCTTTGCCCATTGAATCTTCTGTTTTCCCTTCTGTTTCTTGGGATCCAGTTTTCTGTTACTGTCTTGCCTCCCATTATTCCATTACTTCTGCTTCACAAAGTTTCTCTTCCTTGCTCCATGTGTCATGGCTAGAGACGGGGGAAAAAAAAACTTTTCATTTTATGGCTGCATACCATGGTTTTTTCCCCACATTCAGTGTTAATTTTGCCAAAGTTGGTGCTACTTTTGGCCACATTCAGATTTTTGAAAATTATTTAATAAATGTTCCAAATTTGTTGTTATTTTTTTGCCAAATTTGGGGTACAATTTTTGCCACATCTGGTGCATTTTGTTGTCAAATTATGTATTTTTTGGGACATTTGTGTTTTGCCATATTTGGTATCTTTTCTGTCAAAGTTGGTTATTTTGACCAAATACAGTGTAATTTTTTAGCCAAATTTTTTTTAAAGATTCCTTGTTGCTTTTTTGCCAGATTCAGTGCCATTTTTTCAGTTTTTCTTTTTTCCAAGTGTGTTGTAATTTTTTTGCCAGATTTGCTGTTTTCTTACCCAATTCATTGTTACTATGTGCCACATTTAGTGCAATTTTTTGCTAAATGTAATGTAACTTTTTGCCAGTTCGACTATTACTTTTCCTATTCTCCCCCCCCCCCCCCCACCACCACCACCACCCTCACCCCCTCCCTCTCCCAGTTCGTTTTTCCGTCGATTTATTGTTGTTATTTTCCCATAGGTGTCACTTTTTTGCCAAATTCTGTGTTGTATTTTTGCCATATTTGCTGTTTTTTTTTGCAAAATTCATTGTTCTTTTTTGCCAAATTTGATGTTTGTTTTCCAAAATTTGTTGTGGTCGTTAATTTTGCCAAATTCGGTGTATAATACCAAATTCATTCTTTTTCCAAATCCAGTGATGTTTTTTTTTTTCATTTTCAGTATTATTTTTGCTAATTTAAATTCTATTTTTGTCATTACATCAAAGTTGCTACATGGGAATTGAACTGTCAGTTTATAATTGTACTCCAACCTTGAGGAGATTAAAAGTCAAAATGCAGTTTTAATGTTCAGTACTGTAACTATTAGTTACAAATATGAGGAAACTGCTGTCAGAGTTCATAATATTTTTATCTGGCAAGAATTACAAAATTCACAAAATCTCATAAAAATCACCAATTTTGCATTATTTTGTGAAGAACTGCTTATTTTGCATTATCTTTTGCATTATTGTTTTCCCAAAATTTTCTTGTCGCTAGTCATGGCCTATGTTGCCCATTGTACTTTTCTTTGCTCCTTCTGAATCCAGCCTGGTCAGGCACATTTTATTTCTATCTCCATGTGTTTCCTTTTGCCAGTTCTGCTTGCACTGTCAATCGTAAAATATGTGGCACCATCCATCCTTTCTATGTATTCTAGGACGTTACCAATGTCTTCATTTGGTGCATTAATCAAATCCCATTGAATATTATCTGGTAATGGTAGCCTCCATTGTAGAGTAGAAATATTATTAATCAGTACATCTAAAGACTGCTCTAAATGCATTAGCTTTTTAATTTATTCCCTACAGACTGCTCTCATGGTTTGTCTATCTGCTCTGTATGGTGATCCATTCAGAAACGCATTTTGGATCCTACACCACTTCGCCTCTCCCAGTTATTTATACAGAAATCCCTCTTCAGAACACTCGTAGCTTCAAAAACTGCCACTATTCTGATCACCCATGATAAAGCTTCACCTTCTAATAAAAAAATTTGCAAATTTAATTTTATCTTTATCACTAGTACCATTTAGAAACCTATCCTAACATTCTAAACAAATCTATAGCATGAAACTCCCAGCACTGTTTCAAATTTTCACTCACGAATTGCTAATAAAAGGCATCACAAAAGCACAATTTATGGTTCTTCCTTTCTCTGGGTTTAAGTATTTTCTCTTCATATAATATATGTGTGTGTGTGTGTGTGTGTGTGTGTGTGTGTGTGTGTGTGTGTGCGTGTGTGTGTGTGGGGGGGGGGGGGGGTGCGCTTTATTAGTCTCTGCTGTTGATACTCATTTATTTACAGCTAACACTTTTTGCTTTACTTCTGATGAGTTCAACTGCACTTGGTTCATGGATTTTACTATTACTAGTTGACTCGCATCTACATTAGTTAAAATTTGTGCAATACTGCTTTTGAAATTGTGTTCGAGCCTTTCTTCCAATATACAACATTCTGGTCCCAACTTATGATCTACTCTATAGATCTCGTCCCTAACTATGCCATTCAACCTTACACATTCCCTTGACATCCTTTCTATATCCAACTTCAGTTTGTTTTCGACATGGGATCATTTTGCTTAACCCCAATCACTTGGCGATTCAATTTAGGTATAGCTTCCAGTATTAAATTTACTGTATCCACTGCCATTTTATGGGTACTAGATTGACCAACTTCAGTGTCATTTCCTGAAGATTCACCATCACTGGCAACTAACTGTGTTCAGCAAATACTACTGAAATTATTAATTTTTATACATTTTATGGACCCAACGCGTCTTAAATCCTCTGCTGCTGCTGCTGCTGCTGCCGCTGCCGCCGCCGCCAAGCGGCTGATGTTGCCGCTCTCTGTTTTCCATTTCGTGGTGTGGATTGCTGCAGCCCACTGGGTTTCCCGCAGCCTGGCATGAATGGCGGCGGCGGCGGCGGCTGCTGCTGCTGCTGCTGCTGCAGCTGCAGCTCAGTGGCACTGCTAGCTTATGCAGGCTGTTTACCTCAGCCAAACTTACTGTGACCATTGATGTTCCATGGTTTTCCTTCCGAAGTTGTTAAGGCTTCATAATGACTGCTTTGAATTGATTGTCATTTGTGCCTTGTTCTAACTTTATCTAAATCGTGATTCTGGGTTTGCTTGCGATTTTGTCAGACAAATCCCGAGCAGGCTTCCATATCGTGAACTTCCTATCGTGTGATAGATTGAATAATAAGTGAATGCAGTTTTACAGAGCAACACTGTTGAACAAATGCTTCAAGCTCTTGTTGTGTCAGATATGTCAATCTGGAGCGTTTAGTGACTTCCCCTGTCATCATTGTCAGGAGATATTTCAGTAGGTCAACTTAATTACCTAATGACCGAAATATCTCCAGACAGTGATGGCGAAGGAAGTTGTCAAAAGCTTGAGTCTGACAAATCTGATTTGGCAAGAACCTGGTAAAGCATTTATTCAGACAGTGATGGCGAAGGAAGTTGTCAAAAGCTTGAGTCTGACAAATCTGATTTGGGAAGAACCTGGTAAAGCATTTATTCAGGTTGGATAAAGGTTCGGTTTGTACTCAGCACACATTGGGTAGTCCCATACTATACAAACATGTTGTATTCACAGCTGAAAATGGCAGAATTACTGCTCCTTGCTCTCAGAGCTCCTTTCTAATGTCACATCTGCCAACAACAGAGGGTGCATTCACTACACAATCGCAACTTAAAATATATATTTGACTACATACGAGGTGTGATCAAAAAGTAGGCTAATGGGAATTTTTGTATTTCCTTAAGAATGTTAATCACCATCACCACTACCACCACCTGTTTCTTTTTGATCACACGCCGTATGTAACTACTTATTATATTTAAGTGGAGGCTATGACTCATATTGTCAAAACTCCCAAAATGACACCAGAAATATTGTTCTGAGAGGAAGTATCATAAAAAGTAAGGAATGCCAATGGAAATCTCGCTGATACAATATCAGAGAATGTTATCTCTTTGAGGACTATCGTACATCTCAAGCTCAAAAAAGAGATTTGTTAAATGCATATTGTACGTAAAATGGAAACAACAAATCAACTGAATACTCTGAAACAAGACAGTAATCAGTCACACTGAGTAAACCTGAGAGAGCATTTCTGTTAAATGTTGTTTATATGGAAAAGCTTGTTGTATAGTATAGTGAATTAAAAAAGGCTTTATAGATGATCAAATATTGTTGGCGGAATATCTCCTCAACACACATTCGAAGCAATTAAGAAAGCGTCGTATGTAATAACTTGTTTGAAAATTATTCACCATTCACTTTTTTTCTTACAAGCTTAATGTTGGCTCATCCCAAGATCAACTAGTGACTTGAAGGTTTGCATATGTGGGTGAGCCTAATACAGTGGCACATGACACAGAGATTGCTGATCAGCAGTTATTTCACATAACATGCGTTTACGTCTTCAGCACATAAATTACTTGGAATATTATGTGTAAGATGAGTCACTCTGCTACAGGAAATGGTGCCAGCTTAAGATATAATGTTTCCTCCATTGTCCAGCATTTATCACCATTTAAGGGGCACGTGTAACTTACGAAACACTTGAGAGAAGGAAAGTTGCTACTCACCATATAGTGGAGATGCTGAGCCACGATAGGCACAATAAAAAGATTCACACATTAGTAGCTTTCGGCCATTAAAGCCTTTGTCAGCAGTAGACACACACACACACACACACACACACACACACACACACACACACACACACACACACACACACACACACTCGCATGCGCGCGCGCACACACACAGACACACACACACTCACGCAAGTGCAACTTGCACATGTGTCTGCAGTCTTAGAGAGCTGAAACTACACTGCGAGCAGCAACACCCATGCAGGATGGGAGTGGCGACTGGGTGGGGGTAAGGAGAAGGCTGGGAGGGGAGAGGGAGGGATAGTATGGTGGGAGATTCGGACAGTGAAGTGTTGCAGTTTAGATGGAGGGTAGGAGAGAAGGTGCGGAGGGGGTAGGGGGTAAGTAGCGGAAAAGAGAGGAATAAAAATAAAAGAAATTAAGACTGGCTGTGGCGGTGAAATGACGGCTGTATAGTGCTGGAACGGGAACAGGGAGGGAGCTGGATGGGTGAGGACAGTGACTAACAAAGGTTGAGGCCAGGAGGGTTATGGGAGCATAGGATGTATTGCAGGGAAAGTTCCCACCTGCGCAAATCAGAAACGCTGGTGTTGGTGGGAAGGATCCATATGGCACAGGCTCTGAAACCGGTCATTGAGATGAGGGGTATCATGTTTGGCGGTGTGTTCAGCTGCAGGGTGGTCCACTTGCTTTTTGGCCACTGTTTGTTGGTGGCCATTCATGTGAACAGTCAGCTTGTTGGTTGTCATGCCTACATGAAATGCAGAACAGTGGTTGCAGCTGAGCTTGTAGATCACATGACTGGTTTCACAGGTAGCCAGCCCTGCCTTTGATGTGATAGGTAATGTTAGTGACCGGACTGGAGTAGGTGGTGGTAGGATGTATGGGACAGGTCTTGCATCTAGGTCTATTACAGGGGTATGAGCCATGAAGTATGGTAAGGGATTGGGAGCAGGGGTCGTGTAAGGATGGATGAGTATATTGTATAGGTTCAGTGGACAGTGAAATACCACAGTAGGAGGGGTGGGAAGGATAGTGGGCAGGACATTTCTCATTTCAGGGCACGACGAGAGGTAATCTAAACCCTGGCGGAGAATGTAATTTAGTTGCTCCAGTCCCGGATGGTACGGAGTTACGAGGGGAATGCTCCTCTGTGGCCGAACTGTGGGACTTTGGGAGGTGGTGGGAGACTGGAAAGATAAGGCACGGGAGATTTGTTTTTGTACAGGGATGGGGGGATGATTACGGTCAGTGAAGGCTTCAGTGAGACCCTCGTCACTGCAGATGCGATGACCGCAGGTGGCTAGGCTGTACGGAAGGGACTTCTTGGTATGAAACGGGTGGCAGCTGTTGAAGTGGAGGTATTGCTGGTGCTTAGTAGGTTTGATATAGACGGAGGTACTGATGTAGCCATCTCTGAGGTAGAGGTCAACATCTAGGAAGGTAGCTTGTTGCGTTGAGTAGGACCAGGTGAAGCAAATTGGGGAGATGTTGTTGAGGTTCTGGAGGAATGTGAATAAGGTGTCCTCAGCTTCAATCCAGATAGCAAAGATATCATCAATGAACCTGAACCAGGTGATGGGTTTAGGATTCTGGGCTTTTAGGAAGGGTTCCTCTAGATGGCCCCATGAATAGGTTAGCATAGAATGGTGCCATGTGGGTGCCCGTAGCCGTACCACAGATTTATTTGTAGGTAATGCCTTCAAAGGAGAAGTAATTGTGGGTGAGGATATAGTTGGTCATGGAGAGTAGGAAGGAGGTTGTTGGTTTGGAATCCATAGGGTGTCTGGAAAGGTAGTGTTCGATAGCAGTAGGGCCATGGGCATCAGGAATGTTAGTGTACAGGGAGGTGGCGTCAACAGTGACGAGCAGGGCACCATGTGGTAGAGGGAGAGGAACTGTGGAAAGTTGGTCGAGGAAATGGTTGGTATCTTTTATATAGGACGATAGGTTCCGGGTAATAGGTTGAACCTGTTGGTCTACAAGAGCAGAGATTCTATCAGTTGGGGCACAGTAACCGGCCACAATGGGGTGTCCTGGATGGTTGGGTTTATGGACTTTAGGAAACATGTGGAAAGTGGGAGTGCGGGGAGTGGTAGGGCTAAGTAGAGAGATGGACTCTAAGGAGAGGTTCTGGGATGGGCCTAAGGATTTGAGTAGTGACTGGAGAACCTGCTGGATTGCTGGAATGGTATCACTGTGGCATGGTTTGTAGGTGGAAGTATCTGACAGCTGACGGAGTCCTGCCACGTAATCCTTGTGGTTCAAAACTATGGTGGTGGACCCTTTGTCTGAAGGTAGGATTATAAGATCAGGACCAGTTTTTATGTGGTCGACTGTGGTTCTTTCTGTGGATGTAATGTTAGTACGCATGTTGAGGAATTTGGGGAATGATGGAGAGGCAAGGTTCGAGAATAAGAAATTCTGGAAAGTTAACAGGATGTGGTTTGGAGGCAGTGGGGGTGGATCACAGTTGGATGGAGGAGTGAACTGAGTTAGGCAAGGTTCAGTGTTGGTCTTTGGTCGAGTCTGATTGGTCGGGTTGGTGACGAAAAAGTGTTTCCACTGTAGGGACCGGGAGAAGGAGAGAAGGTCTTTAACTAGTCCTGCATGGTTGAATTTGGGAGTGGGGCATAAGGTGAGGTCTTTGGAAAGGACAGATATTTCTGTGGGATTAAGGCTTCTGGAGGAAAGGTTCATGACTGTGTTGCAGGTCTGTTTAGGATTTGAGTTCTGTGTGGTGTTGGGAGTGAGTTTTGGAGGGTGGGGTAAGTGTAGTAGGTCTGCGAGACAAGGTTTGTCAGCTATGAGGGGGCGTGGGGGAGTTTTGGAGGTTGTTGTGGAAGTGGTGGACAGTGATACTCCGAGGCGGGAGTAGGAAGTGAGCAGGATGGAGAGCTTTTTGAGGTGGTGTTGTGCATGTTGCTCAAGTTTCTGCAGGTCGAGAGTTTCAATGTGTGTTACGGGTTACAGGAATCTGGGATTACATAGCAGCAGAATTTTGCGGATGGAGAGTAGGCACTGCAAGGAGGATTGGGCTTAGTTGATATGGTTTTGCAGGACTATGTTGGTGAGGACTAAGGATTGGCAGAATCTGAACAGGTGGGTGTCATTGTGGAAGGAGGGATGGCAAACAGAGATGGGTAATTTGATGGTAAGACCATTAGGGGGAATTACATGAGCCAAGCAACAACACAGGAACAGTATGTGTGACTGGGATGTGGCTAGGGATGAGGAAACTGTTCTGTATTGATGCAGATGGAAGGAGCAAGGATCCATGGTGGTGCAAAAATGCGAAAAAATGCGTAAAAAAGTAGAATTACGTGCGAAAAATTACGCAAAAATACACCCAAATACCTGTGAAAAATACGAAATAGATGCACAGGGAGAAGAAAAGAGATGGAATCTGAGGAAGACAATGATAGTGGAAGGTGAAAACGCACTAAAATTGGTGAGAAGTCACAAAGGTCAAAGTAGAGAATAACTAATCATTAATAAATATATTACTGTGGGTAGCAGGTTTGAGGGCGGATAAGCGTAGATGTAAGTGGATGATGGATGAGGTGAATTTAGTGGGTGCGAACTGGGATAGAACGGAGAAAGTGTGAGGGGTGGGGAGGGGTACGTAGTTAGAGATGTAAGATTGTGTGGCACAGGAAAAGTGTGGGAGATAACACGCAAAAATACAGTAACTGACACAGGGAACGTGATCAGTTTGAAGGTATAGGCCTAATTATATCGGTGGGAGTAATGTGGGACATAAGATGCTGCACCAACAATCAGCATGTTCTTGATGCCGTCTGTTGCGAGCAGCAGAGTCCGTTGATACAGTAGTCATAAGTAGTGTGTGCAGTGCAGTTCAGTAAGGCAACAAGAGAAACACAGGAAAGAAAAGAAAGATGGATGGACATTGAGTATAGCGACGCAAAAGAAAGCAGTTACAAAGGAAAACCGCACAGGGTTAGGATCGAAGAAAAGCCGTCAGGCAAAAAACAAACAGTGGAAAATCTAGGATGGAACGTAACAATACGAGAAAAGGAAAGTTGCTGCTCACCATATGGCAGAGATGCTGAGCCGCGATAGGCACAATAAAAAGCTAAACACAATTATAGCTTTCGTCCAGTAAGGTCTTTGTCAGCAGCACACACACACACACACACACACACACACACACACACACACACACACACACACACATACACACAAGTGCAACTTGCACACGCATCTGCAGTCTCAGAGAGCTGAAACTACACTGCGAGCAACAGCACCCGTGCATGATGGGAGTGGCGACTGGGTGGGGGTAAGGAGGAGGCTGGGGCGGGGAGGGGGAGGGATATTATGATGGGAGTGGTGGACAGTGAAGTGTTGCATTTAGATGGAGGGTAGGAGAGAAGGTGTGAGGGGGTAGGAGGTAAGTAGCGGAAAGGAGAGAAATAAAAATAAAAGAAATTAAAAGAATGGCTGTGGCGTTGAAATGATGGCTGTGTAGTGCTGGATGGGAACAGGGTGGGGGCTGATGGGTGAGGACAGTGACTAACGAAGGATGAGGCCAGGAGTGTTATGGGAACGTAGGATGTATTGCAGGGGCAGTTCCCACCTGCGCAATTCAGAAAAACTGGTGTTGGTGGGAAGGATCCATATGGCACAAGCTGTGAAGCACTCATTGAGATGAGGGGTATCATGTTTGGCAACGTGTTCAGCTACAGGGTGGTCCACTTGTTTTTTGGCCACAGTTTGTCAGTGGCCATTCATGCAGACAGACAGCTGGTTGGTTGTCATGCCTACATAGAATGCAGAACAGTGGTTGCAGTTTAGCTTTGTAGATCACATGACTGGTTTCACAGGTAGCCCTGCCTTTTATGGGATAGGTGATGATAGTGACCGGACTGGAGTAGGTGGTGGTAGGATGTATGGGACAGGTCTTGCATCTAGGTCTATTATAGGGGTATGAGCCATGAAGTACGGTAAGGGATTGGGAGCAGGGGTCGTGTATGGATGGATGAGTATATTGTGTAGGTTCAGTGGACGGCGGAATACCACAGTAGGAGGGGTGGGAAGGATAGTGGGCAGGACATTCCTCATTTCAGGGCACGACGAGAAGTAATCTATACCCTGGCAGAGAATGTAATTTAGTTCCTCCAGTCCCGGATGGTACTGAGTTACGAGGGGAATGCTCCTCTGTGCCGGATTGTGGGACTTTGGGAGGTGGTGGGAGACTGGAAAGATAAGGCATGAGATATTTGTTTTTGTACAAGGATGGGAGGATGATTACGGTCAGCGAAGGCTTCAGTGAGACCCTCGGTATATTTAGAGAGGGACTCCTCGTCACTGCAGATGCGACGACCGCAGGTGGCTAGGCTGTACGGAAGAGACTTCTTGATATGGAACGGGTGGCAGCTGTCGAAATGGAGGTATTGCTGGTGGTTGGTAGGTTTGATATGGATGGAGGTACTGATGTAGCCATCTATGAGGTGGAGGTCAACATCTAGGAAGGTGGCTTGTTGGGTTGACTAGGACCAGGTGAAGCAAATCGGGGAGAAGTTGTTGAGGTTCTGGAGGAATGTGAATAAGGTGTCCTCATTTTCAATCCAGATAGCAAAGATGTCATCAATGAATCTGAACCAGGTGAGGGGACAAGGATTCTGGGTTTTTAGGAAGGATTCCTGTAGATGGCCCATGAATAGGTTAGCATCTTATGTCCCACATTACTCCCGCCAATAGAATTAAGCCTATCCCTTCAAACTGATAACTCTCCCTGTGTCAGTTCGCGAATTTTTGCGTGTTATCTTCCGCACTTTTCCAGTGCCACATGAACTTGCATCTCTAACTACGAACCTCTCCCCAACCTCCCACACTATCTCCGTTCTATCCCTGTTTGCAGTCACTAAATCCACCTCATCCAGTCGCATCTGCCGTCCCCCTTCTCTACGTTTATTCGTTCTCAAACCTGCTACCCGTAGTAATATATTTATTAATGATTAGTTATTCTCTACTTTGACCTTTGTGGCTTCTCACCAATTTTAGAGAGTTTTTGCCTTCCACTATCATTTTCTTCTTTTCTTCCCCCCTGTGCATCCATTTCGTACTTTTCATACGTATTTGGGTGTGTTTTTGCGTAATTTTTTGGATGTAATTCTACTTTCTTACATATTTTTTCGCATTTTTGCACCACCATGGATCCTTTCTCCTTCCATCTGCATCCAAACAGAACAGTTTCCTTATCCCTAGCCAGATCCCAGTCCCACATACTGTTCCTGTGTTGTTGCTTGGCTCATGAAATCCCCCCTAATGGCCTTACCATCAAATTACCCATCTCTGTTTGCCATCTCTCCTTCCACAATGACCTCCACCTGTTCAGATTCCGCCAATCCTTAGCCCTCACCAACATAGTCCTGCAAAACCATATCAGCCAAGCCCAATCCTCCTTGCAGTGCCTACTCTTCATCCACAAAATTCTCCTGCTATGTAATCCCAGATTCTTGGAACCCATAACTCACAATGAAACTCTTGCCCTGCAGGAACTTGAGCCACATGCACACCACCACCTCAAAAAGCTCTCCATCCTTCTCACTTCCTACTCCCATCACGGAGTACCACTGTCCACCACTTCATCAAGAACCTCCAAACCTCCCCCACGCCCCCTCATAGCTGACAAACCTTGTCTCGCAGACCTACTACACTTACCCCACCATCCGAAACTCCCTCCCAACACCACACAGAACTCAAATCCTAAACAGACCTGCAACACAGTCATGAACCCTTCCGCCAGAAGCCTTAATCCCACAGAAATATCAGTCCTTTCCAAAGACCTCACCGTTTCCCCCACTCTCAAATTCAACCATGCAGGACTAGTTAAAGACCTTCTCTCCTTCTCCCAGTCCCTCTAGTGGAAACACTTTTTCGCAACCAAGCCGACCAATCAGACTCAACCAAAGACCAAAACTGAACCTTGCCTAACTCAGTTCATTCCTCCATCCAACCGTGATCCACCCCCACTGCCTCCAAACCACCCCCTGTTAACTTTCCAGAATTTCTTATTCTCGAACCTTGTCTCACCATCATTTCCCAAATCCCTCAACATGCGTACTAACATTACATCTGCAGAAAGAACCACAGTCCACCATCTAAAAACTGATCCCAATCTTATAATCCTACCTTCAGACAAAGGCTCCACCACTGTAGTTTTGAACCACAAGGATTGCATGGCAGAAGGACTCCCTCAGCTGTCAGATACTTCCACCTGCAAACCATGCCACAGTCGTCCCATTCCAGCAATCCAGCAGGATCTCCAGTCACTACTCGAATCCTTAGGTCCATCCCAGAACCTCTCCCTAGAGTCCATCTCTCTACTTACCCCTACCACTCCCCGCACTCCCACCATCCACATGCTTCCTAAAGTACATAAACCCAACCACCCAGTACGCCCCATTGTGGCCGGTTACTGTGCCCCCACTGATAGAATCTCTGCTCTTGTAGACCAACAGGTTCAACCTATTACCCGGAACCTATCGTCCTATATAAAAGATACCAACCATTTCCTCGACCAACTCTCCACCGTTCCTCTCTCTTTACCACATGGTGCCCTGCTCATCACTGTTGACGCCACCTCCCTGTACACTAACATTCCTGATGCCCATTGCCTTACTGCTATCGAACACTGCCTTTCCAGACGCCCTATGGATTCAAAACCAACAACCTCCTTCCTAGACTCCATGACCAACTATATCCTCACCCATAATTACTTCTCCTTTGAAGGCATTACCTACAAACAAATCTGTGGTACGGCTACGGGCACCCGCATGGCACCATCCTATGCTAACCTATTCCTGGGCCATCTAGAGGAATCCTTCCTAAAAGCTCAGAATCCTAAACCCATCACCTGGTTCAGGTTCATTGATGACATCTTTGCTATCTGGATTGAAGCTGAGGACACCTTATTCACATTCCTCCAGAACCTCAACAACTCCCACATTTGCTTCACCTGGTCGTAGTCAACCCAACTAGCCACCTTCCTAGATGTTTAACTCTGCAGCAGAGGTGGCTACATCAGTACCTCCATGCATATCAAACCTACTAACCACAAGCAATACCTCCATTTCGACAGCTGCCACTCGTTTCGTACCAAGAAGTCTCTTCCGTACAGCCTAGCCACCTGTGGTCGTCGGATCTGCAGTGACGAGGAGTCCCACTCTAAATATACTGAGGGTCTCACTGAAGCCTTCGCTGACCGTAATCATCCTCCCATCCTTGTACAAAAACAAATCTCCCGTGCCTTATCTTTCCAGTCTCCCACCACCTCCCAAAGTCCCACAGTCCGGCCACAGAGGAGCATTCCCCTCGTAACTCAGTACCATCCAGGACTGGAGCAACTAAAATACATTCTCTGCCAGGGTTTAGATTACCTCTCGTCGTGCCCTGAAATGAGAAATGTTCCATCCACTATCCTTCCCACCCCTCCTACTGTGGTATTCCACCATCCACTGAACCTACACAATATACTCATCCATCCTTACACAACCCCTGCTCCCAATCCCTTACTTTATGGCCCATACCCCTGTAATAGACCTAGATGCAAGACCTGTCTCGTACATCCTCCTACCACCATCTACTCCAGTCCGGTCACTAACATTACCTATCACATCAATGGCAGGGCTACCTGTGAAACCAGTCATGTGATCTACAAGCTAAGCTGCAACCACTGTTCTGTATTCTATGTAGGCATGACAACCAACCAGCTGTCTGTCTGCATGAATGGCCACTGACAAACTGTGGCCGAAAAAAAAGTGGATCACCCTGTAGCTGAACATGCTACCAAACATGATACCCCTCATCTCAATGACTGGTTTCAGAGCCTGTGTCATATGGATCGTTCCCACCAACACCAGCTTTTCTGATTTGCGCAGGTGGGAACTTTCCCTGCAATACATCCTATGCTCCCATAACCCTCCTGGCCTCAACCTTTGTTAGTCACTGTCCTCACCCATCCAGCTCCCTCCCTGTTCCTGTTCCAGCACTATACAGCCGTCATTTCACCGCCACAGCCAGTCTTAATTTCTTTTATTTTTATTCCTCTCTTTTCCGCTACTTACCCCCTACCCCCTCCGCACCTTCTCTCCTACCCTCCATCTAAACTGCAACACTTCACTGTCCGAATCTCCCACCATACTATCCCTCCCCACCCCAGCCTCCTCCTTACCTCCACCCAGTTGCCACTCCCATCATGCACGGGTATTGCTGCTCGCAGTGTAGTTTCAGCTCTAAGACTTTCAGAAGAATGTAATAATCCCAATTGTTAAGATAGCAGTTGTTGACTTGTGTGAATATTACCGAACCGTCAGTTTAATAAGTCGTGGGTGCAGGATACTGACATTAATTATTTACAGAAGAATGAAAAATCTGGTGTAGAACCTGTGTTTTGGAGAAATTTAGGAACATTACAATAATCAAAGAGTATGAAAAGAAAACAGTGGTCGAGGAAGGAGTGAGATGGGGTTGTAGCTTATCCTTGATGTTATTCACTCTGTGAATTAAGCAAGTTGTAAGAGAGCCCAAAGAAAATTTTGGAGAAGTCATCAAAGTTCAGGGAGAAGAAATAAAAACTTTGAAATTTGCTTATGACTGAGTAATTCTGTCAGGGACAGAAAATTATTTGGAGGAGTAGGTCATTGGAATGGATACTATCTCGAAAAGGAGGATAGGAGACGAACATTGGCAAAAGCCGCGCAAGTATGATGGAATGTAGTCGAATTAACCCTTTGACTGCTACAGATGTGCTCTTTACATTCCATGTTGAAAGTTGCTTTGTTTTCACTGTACAGCTCAGCTAATGCTGCTATTTGTGCTTAGAGACTATGTTGAGGTCATTATGAAATACTTATCATCTGGATTTAAGAAAACTGTTTAGTGAAAAAAATTGATTTTTGCACATTTTTCAGTCTGATATCTTTGTTCGATAAAGAACTGAGTGTATTTTCTTTATTCATAATAATTACTGTGTGTGCTGCATCACATTAAGTACATTGAAATTTTAGAGTGTTTGCAGAGGTAAAAATGCATTGCGTAAACTTTATATATGGTCAATATTAGTCCACGAGTTACTGTTTATGAAATAAGATATTTAAATTTAATTTAAGACTGAGAGCAGAATGGTCTCACTTCGTTCTTGAGTTACTGGTTTTTTATATCCAGCAGACGATCTCATGCTACACGTCCTATTCTGTCCTTACGCGTTGAGGATACTGTATTCATAACAGTCGTCATATTTTATAAATTGTCAGAGATACTGATATGATGTTTATTGTGAAAGACAGCATACAAATGGGCACAATAGTTTTATGATAAGACTCGAAACTTATTTATTCACCGTGATGTGGAAGTACCTCATCCACAGCTGTGAGAGGTCGGCAGAATGGGGCCCTTAAACACATCAATAGCACTTAAGGGTAACCTAGGGGCTATGTTTAAACATGTCCTCAGAACTTGAGGAGCGGCAGAGGCTTCCAGGTTATCTTGTCAACAGTAGGTAATGAGCTAAATCACGTGATGCTGAGAGAGTTAGATTAAGAAATGAAACACTAAAAGTGATACATGAGTTTTGCTATTTGGACTCAAATTAACTAATAATGGGTGAAGTAAAGAGAACATAAACTGTAGATTGCCAATTCCAAAAAAAGTCTTTCTGAGGAAGATAAATTTAACATTATATATGAATTCAAGTGTTAGGAAATATTTTCTGAAGTTATTTGTCTGAAAGGTAGCCTTGTATGTGGAAGTGAAACATGGATGATATGCAGTTTCAGCAAGAAGAGAATAAAAGCTTTTGAAATTCAGTGGTACAGGAGAATGCTGAAGAGTATATGGTTAAATCACTTAATTAGTTTGGAAGATACAGACAAAATTGCGAAGAATATAAATTTGTTGCAAAAATTGACTAATGAAGTGATCAGTTGATAGGATGTATTCTGAGACAGCTAGGATTCATAAATTTGGAATTGGAGGGATGTGTGGCCAGTAAAAATTGTAATGGGAAACGAAGAGATGAATACAGTAAGAACTTCCAAATGGATGCAGATTACAGTAGTTGATTTGGAGATGAAGAGGATTGCACAGGATAGATTAGTGTGGAGAGCTGCATCAAACCAGTCTTTGTATTGAAGAGCACAATATCATCCTCATTGGTTTTATACAGGGATACTCACTGGGTACTCCCCTTTTATTACATTGGATGCTAATTCCATTGTACTGCAGGAAATCTACAGCTCTAGTTTGTTTTTGAGATTACTGCAATCAACTGCCTTTTGTTTTGTTCTTCAATTTTTATTATCGATTTCATAATGTGAATAATTCTCGCCACACTCGGTGCTTAAAAGTTTTGTGTATACATCTTGCCACAACCACACGACTCCCACACTGCTGCAGACAATCAATAAATATGTCCCATCTGATGATAAATTGCTAGGCAGTTTGAAACCAGTAATGTGATACTAAAAATTGAAAAATAAAGCAAAAGCTGACTGGTTGCAGTAATGTCAAGAAATTCTAGTTTGTGCCTAAGTTATGCTAGCACTTGATCTATAGTTATTGTATTTCCTCAAACTCCCCATTGTGTTTAATGTGATGGTATTCAGTTACACATACAAAAAAGTTACAAAATGATGATGTATTTTAAAACTTGTAGAAGCAACTGTGATGTGGATGATTTTCTGTTTTGTTCAGTCTGAAATTATTTAGGGACACGACATCTAAATGTTTTGTAGGTTATGGTATTATCCTCTGATCAAAATTTTAATCTATGAAAAATTGGATTTATGACATTTTATTTAAGTTTAAATGATACAGGTACTCAAGAAATGATAAAGTGCAGATAACAATCAATCATAGTCACTGCCACACACCTTAAAAGTTTAATCTTCACATCCACTTTTCTCATGTATGATCTGTTTACTTTCCCATATTTCTGTCATATGGTACTGCTTGGGTACTGCCATTACCCTATAAAACATGATTTGTGAGCATTTGTGGATTTTTCTGGTCAAGGTCCTGTTAATTGTCTAACACATTCTCTGAGATTTATGTTTTTATATTTAACTCCATTCTCTCACAGTAAGATAATGTATTCCCTAAGTGACCTGTATTGCATACCTCTTCAAAAATAAAATAAAATAAAAATTATGTGTATCTTTCTTTTTTTCTAGATTCCATCAGCTTGGAAAAACCCAAGTGGTGATTATCATATAGGAATTAAAAATGCTTTCGATCTGTATCCTTCCAAACTAAGAGAACGGATAGAGAAAGAGCGGAAAGAAAATCTTTGGGATCACGGACATAAGGCTGCTGTGTCAAAAGCAACAAGGGAACTACAGGTATTGGTTTTTTTTTCCCATTGTTAATCTGGAGTGAAGCACAGAGAAATGTTGGACCTCTAATGAAATTATTTATTGTCATGGACACTTCTAGGAATTTGAAGCAAAAAATACATCAAATTTATCTACAGCAGATAAATTGCAGAAAGAGGACTTCGAAGCAAGGGTGGATGTATTGACGTCACTTGATAAAAAATACAATGATGTTGGTCCAGCTTATGATTGCATTGTTTTCCATGATGGTGAAATGTGGAGGTGAGTATTTGCTCGTCCTAAGAATTGTGCTACATTATTTTTGTTTAATTGAGAGGACAGTTTCAATAGTAAATTGAGTAGGGAAATGAGTGACATGGAATGAAGGCTACTTGGACAGTGCATATTAATATTTAGCATCGTGGAATGTATTTCCTACTATTAAAATATTTTTCGTACAAGAAAAAGATTATAGAAGCACGCTAATGCATACACATTGCCATCACAACCTTAGATTTCCAGAAACTTTCATTTCTTGTAATGGCATGGTATTAGTTTGACAATGATTTTGATTATTTTTGTTTATTTTCAGTGCTCAGAGCAGCTGATATTATATAAAAACAAGCAGTTTTTGTTATTTTGTTCATGTTTACATTATTTATTCCTTGAGATGCGGAATCATAGTTTCCGTTTGATTGTATACATTGGACGTAGACAGTTATTTCCACTGGGAACTGTGGGCATAATCCGTATCACTTCAGGCAAAGGGATTACCTTCATAGTCTCGGATGTTATTGAATTTAGCATATGTTAAAATTCAGGAGGAAGTAAGAAACACATATTTTTTTTTGTTTTCTCCAAAAAAATTCCTGTCCCAAGATGCAGGCCCCAAAGGTGACACTGCAAACACCATTTTGAAGATGCGAATTTTGGAAAATTTTTAAAAATGCTGTATCTCTGCAACAGTCCTAGATATTTTGTTAGAATTTTTTTTTATTTGAAAGATAATTGCTTTATGATTACAATGGTATCCTCTGTTTGGAGGTATCTGTCAAATTTCTTTTACTGTCGCCTTTTGATTTTTTTTATAATCTACAGAAAGAATTTCTTTTCCAAAAATGCCAATCCAGAAAATTTAGATTTTTTTTTCTGTTTATTAGTACCATGTAGTACTATATTCTCTGTAAAGGAGAGCTTCCGCTTTTAAGTTGGACAGGTTTTCTTTTTAAAAACAATTTTTTTTAAACTTTCAGCAGTAATGTATGTCTTCACTGAAGTTGTCTCTTACTAATTTCTTTGTTACAGTGGTTATTTCTATTGTCCCTTTGCAGTTATTTCTTATCACTTTACTAGCGAGGTAGCGCAGTGGTTGGTACACTGGACTCACATATGTGAGGACAAAGTTTCAAACCTGTCTCCGGCCATCCTGATTTAGGTTTTCCGTGATTTCCCTCAGTCATTTCAGGCAAATGCCAGGATGGTTCCTTTCAAAGGGCACAACTGATTTGCTTCCCCATCCTTCCCAAATCCGAACTTGTGCTTCGTCTCTAATGACCTCGTTGTCAGCAGGATGTTAAATACTTATCTCCTCCTCCCCCTCCTGCTGCTGACACTTTCTTTGTTGCAGTTACTTCTTTTCACTTTCATTGTTACAGATATTTCTTACACTTCTTTGTAGTTTCTTGTCAGTTTCTTTGTCATGGTTGTTCATTGTAGGTTTCTGTATTCTAGTTGTTGAGTACTATTTTGTTTACTGAAGAGGCTTCTAAGAAATAAGACACCATCCAGTGAGTTTTGTGTTTTCGTAAGGAATTTGCCAGTTGACACAGTCGCAGTGCGTTTTGTGAAAAGGACTGTTTGAAATGTCTTCTGACTGGGGCCACAGGAGAGTGAAGGGTGCTGACTATTTGCATTTCCTTCAGAGTGATACATAAAACAAACAAAAAACACTTTGTTCAGGTTTTTTTGTGTTCTAAATGTTTTGACAGAATAACAGCTAAGATAGTACCTGAACTACCGTATTTACTCAAATCTAAGCCGCACTTTTTTCCGGTTTTTGTAATCCAAAAAACTGCCTGCAGCTTAGAATCAAGTTCGAAGTAAGTGGAAGTTCTGAAAGATGTTGGTAGATGCCGCCACAACTAACTTCTGCCATGGAATATATGTAGTGCTACACAGGCATTCTTTGCAGGCACAAAGATGAATACTGGTGCCAAAACCTCTGTGTCAGTAAATAAGGTAGAAGAAAAGCTTTTTTCCTCCACCCCGAGTTTCATCCACTGCATTTTCATATATTATCTAACGAAATAAATAGAAATTCCGTATTGTTCATCTTCGAATGTGGCAGCCTTTCAAATATTCGTAGCAACAAAAATAAATTTTACACAAAAATACCAACAATGCACAAGGCTTTAGTATTGTTGCATGAGTTGATGTGCTGGGGCTCATTAAGATTTCACATAGCGGCACCTTTTGCTTTGTGGAATTTTGTGAAGTACTTGTTGGTTGTATACATGGAAGAGGCCTGGAGATACTAGAAGGTTTCAGATAGATGATATAATGGTAAGACAGAGATTTAGGAACCAGGTTTTAAATTGTAAGACATTTCCAGGGGCAGATGTGGACTCTGGCCACAATCCATTGGTTATGAACTGCAGATTAAAACTGAAGAAACTACAAAAAGCTGGGAATTTAAGGAGATAGGACATGGATAAACTGACAGAAGCAGAGGTTGTAGAGTGTTTCAGGGAGAACATCAGGGAGTGATTGACAAGAATGGGGGCAAGAAATACAGTAGAAGAAGAATGGGTAGCTTTGAGAGATGAAATAGTAAAGGCAGCAGAGTATAAAGTAGGTAAAAAGATGAGGGCTAGTAGAAATCCTTGAGTAACAGAAGATATATTGAATTTAATTAATGAAAGGAGAAAATACAAAAATGCAGTAAATGAAGTAGGCAAAACGGAATACAAACATCTCAAAAATGAGATCGACAGGAAGTGCAAAATGTCTAAGCAGGGATGCCTAGAGGGCGAATGTAAGGATATAGAGGCATATATCACTTGGGGTAAGATAGATACTGCCTACAGGAAAATTAAGGAGAGCTTTGGAGAAAAGAGAACCACTTGCATGAATATAAAGAGCTCGGAGGGAAACCCAGTTCTAAGCAAAGAAGGGAAAGCAGAAAGGTGGAAGGAGTATATAGTGGTCTATACAAGGGTGGTGTACTTGAGGACAATATTATGGAAATGGAAGAGAATGTAGATGAAGATGAAATGGGAGATACGATGCTGCGAGAAGAGTTTGACAGAGCACTGAAAGACCTGAGTCGAAACAAGGCCCCAGGAGTAGACAATATTCCATTAGAACTACTGACGGCCTTGGGAGAGCCAGTCCTGACAAAACTCTACCATCTCGTGAGCAAGATGTATGAGACAGGCAAAATACCCTCATACTTCAAGAAGAATATAATAATTCCAATCCCAAAGAAAGCAGGCGTTGACAGATGTGAAAATTACTGAACTATCAGTTTAATAAGTCACAGCTGCAAAATACTAAGCGAATTCTTTACAGACGAATGGAAAAACTGATAGAAGCCGACCTCGGGAAAGATCAGTTTGGATTCCGTAGAAATGTTGGAACACGTGAGGCAATCCTGACCCTATGACTTATCTTAGAAAATAGATTAAGGTAAGGCAAACCTACGTTTTTAGCATTTGTAGACTTAGATAAAGCTTTTGACAATGTTGAGTGGAACTCTCTCTTTCAAATTCTGAAGGTGGCAGGGGTGATATACAGGGAGCCAAAGGCTATTTGCAATTTGTACAGAAACCAGATGGCAGTTATAAGAGTCGAGGGGCATGAAAGGGAAGCAGTGGTTGGGAAGGGAATGAGACAGGGTTGTGGCCTATCCCCGATGTTATTCAATCTGTACATTGAGCAAGCAGTAAAGGAAACAAAAGAAAAATTCGGAGTAGGAATTAAATCCATGGAGAAGAAATAAAAACTTTGAGGTTCGCCGATGACATTGTAATTCTGACAGAGACAGCAAAGGACCTGGAAGAGCAGCTGAACGGAATGGACAGTCTCTTGAAAGGAGGATATAAGATGAACATCAACAGAAGAAAAATGAGGATAATGGAATGTAATCGAATTAAATCGGGTGATGCTGCAGGAATTAGATTAGGAAATGAGAGGCTTAAAGTAGTAAATGAGTTTTGTTGTTTGGGGAGCAAAATAACTGATGGTCGAAGTAGAGAGGATATAAAATGTAGACTGGCAATGGCAAGGAAACCGTTTCTGAAGAAGAGAAGTATAGTTTTAAGTATAGAAGTATAGATTTAAGTATCAGGAAGTCATTTCTGAAAGTATTTATATGGAGTGTAGCCATGTATTGAAGTGAAACGTGGACGATAAGTAGTTCACACAAAGAGAATAGAAGCTTTTGAAATGTGGTGCTACAGAAGAATGCTGAAGATTATATGGGTAGATCACATAACAAATGAGGAGGTATTGAGTAGAATTGGGGAGAAGAGAAATTTGTGGCACAACTTGACTAGAAGAAGGACATGTTCTGAGGGATCAAGGGATCACCAGTTTAGTATTGGAGCACAGCGTGGAGGGTAAAAATTGTAGAGGGAGACCAAGAGATGAAATACACCAAGCATATTCAGAAGGATGTAGGTTGCAGTAGGTACTTGGAGATGAAGAAGCAAGCACAGGATAGAGTAGCATGGAGAGCTGCATCAAACCAGTCTCAGGACTGAAGACCACCACGACATACAGTTATTTCTTTTGGGAACAAAGTTCTAATCGTGTTGCAGGTGTGCGATACGGGATTGACGAGAGTAATGTCAGGCAATGGCGACTGCTGAGAAACAAATTATTTGAATGTTCAAGTAGCAGGAAAGCATGTAGTGGGCCTAAGTGTGGCCAATATAATGCACTAGAAGTGATTTTAAATGAATTGGTTAAGGAACGGCGTCAGAAATTCCTTCCTGTGAATGCCAAAATTTTAAAAATCAAGGCACATGAAATTGCTAGAGAGCAAAAAATCGAAAATTTTAAGGCTAGTTGCAGCTGGACTGATGTGTTCATCAGCCTTCACCTCAGAAGGCAAACTTCAGTTGCGCAGAAGCTTCTAAGTTATTTTCATTCTTATTTTATAAGTGTTGCTACTCTGCATTGTACAGGATAGAAAAGCGTGGAGAGCTGCATCAAACCAGTCTACGGTCTGAAGACGACGACGACAACAACAACAACACACTTCTGCATTTGAAGTCATCACTAAAAAACTACTACGAAAATCCGACTGGCGAGACTGTTTGGGATGTATGTCAATATGGCCAACTCTACGTTCTAAATTTTTTCCTACCTGTGACAAGAGATGGTTGCTAATAGGAACTTTTATGAATTGTGAATCACATGCAGTATTCTCTTCACCATAAGAATAATACGAATGTAAACATTATGCCATTTATTCTTTCGTGTTTGCTGCTGTCTCATTTAAATCCTGTCTGCCTAATAAACTACTAAACTCGAGTGAGACAACAGCAAACGCGGCAGAACATATCATGTCATGTTTATATTTGTGTTATTCTTATGCTGAATAGTGATACAGTCAGAAGTGAAGCACGGCAACTGACTAGATTTTTAAATCTAAAATGACTCTAATTTCTGTGCAGAATGTTATATACTAAAGAGGCCTCTGCAAAGATTTTCAAACATAGAAAATTTTTCGATAAACTCTCATTCAGAACATTTTCTATCATATGCAGTCTATTATTTGGTTCTTGTTGATCATTGTCAAAGAAAGCAGCAGTGTAAGTAACAACAAATAGTCTCTTGCCACTGTTTCGCTAATGATAAGATTCCTCTTTTATTATTATTATTATTATTATTATTATTATTATTATTATTTAATTGTAAGCGTCGGTAGCGTACACACAAGCAAGCCAAGCCGCGAGCGGCAACAGTTAACAAACACTCATTATCAGAATACGACAAACAATGCATGACACAGTGCAATAATGCATTTTCAGCTTAGAGTGACGTAAACGTCTATAACAAAGAGAACGGCACTTATCAGATCAAAGCAGAATAAGCAATTGATTTAAACCAGATGAAGCACATGAAAAAGGAAGGGTACCCCCTATAAATATGGGCGGAGCGCTTGATGCCTAGCAATGGCTACCTGGCAAAGCTTAACTGCTAAGCTTAAGACTTGAACCAAACTACTGTAGCTGTATCTTCATCCATTCGACCTAAATTGTGTCTCATGTTACAATGGACCAACTTTATTTCGTTTTGGAGGTGCGGTCTAAAACTTTTTTCTCCCCTTGAATTTAGAGTTTCAAATTTCAGGTGCGGCTTAGATTCGGGAAAGTTTTTTTCCTTGATTTCAAGTCTCATTTTTCAGGTGCGGGTTGGATTTGAGTGTGGCTTAGATTAGAGTAAATACGGTAGATGAAGCCTCCCATGGTGCATATGATGCAGATTTTGCATCAACAGAAGAAGAATTTAAATACCCTGAATCAGTCAACTGTGGTCAGTGAAGTCAAGCAATAAGCTCTATGAATCAAGAAAGTGCAGAGAAATTACTAAAGCTATGGATGAATACTCTACAGCAAAACTGATCACACTCTTCAAAGTAGAAATTCCATCTTCAGAAGAAAATGAACCAAAGCACTCTTGCACCTCTTGCCTGGATTTGTTCACAAATATCAATTCAGCTGTTGAATATTGTGCATCCTACAGTGAAAAGGTGCAAGTTTTAACCATTATTCCAGAGATTTTTAAAGAAAACAATTTTGAACCACATTCCATCAGTATCAAAGTACATGGTAGACAAATCAAAAAATGTGAGGTCTGTCAAAGGAGTCTTTGGAAGACCAGATCCCTATTATGGACATCTTGTAGAAGCAGCTAAAGTTCAAATATTACAATCATTTTATCTAGAAGATAAATGGGACTGTTCTCACCAGAGTGCCAACAAAAAAGACACTATAACTAAAAAAATTGAAGGTCAAAAAGCACATGACTCGTAGCATTAAAGACGCTTCTGCAATTTATGAGAACAGCTATACAACTTCACTTATTGGAAGATCAAAATTTTATGCACTACGACCCAAGTGGGTAGTTCCACATCGACGTAGTGATATGTTTATGTGTGTACTGTGTGAATTTTGAACTTTGTGTGGTAACTTTGAAGAACTTACTAGAGCATGTGATATGATACCTCGATTGGCCATATGAAGTCATTAGTAGTCTGTGACTGAAAGTGAGAGACTTGTTTGTTTCAAGAATCTGGTGACTGTCCTGGAAAGGGAAGACTGTCTTTAGACATTTGGCCTGGAAGATGTAGCAGCCAACTCTGCAGCAATTACATATGCGACATGGCAGGAAAATAAACTAATTAAGAAAACTGTTGTGTTTGACAGTTTCGTTGATGAACTTGGTAAGTGGTCAGTGAAAGAAATAATAACAACAACACATTGCAGAAGTGAAGGGGTGTGTACTGGCTGAAGAACTATGTTTGGTGCTTCACTGTGATTTTGCTGAGAACTAGTCTGAAATTCTTCCACAAGAAGTACCAGAATATCATTGGAGTAATGGCCAGGTTTCAATTTTTACCGGAGTGACACATTTTCAAAACAAAACCTTAAGTGTTGCAGTTATAAGTGATGACACAGGACATGACTCAGTACATGCTTTGCTAGCAGTGCATAAAATTCCTCAACTGAAAATGGGGGCAGAGAAAATCATCATTATTTCTGATGGTGCTCCTAGCCATTTTAAAAATAGTTACCAGCTGTTTGAGTTGAGTAAGTCACTTGTGCCAACTGACTGGGTATACAGTGCTACTGGTCATGGGAAGGGGCATTGTGATGATGTAGGCCTGGTGAAGCACCATGCTACAAAACATAATCTTTCCAGACCAAATACAGCTGCGATTTAGAGTGCTGGGGATTTTATGAGAGTCATGAAATCTTACACATCCACAGCCCTCATTCTTTTGTCCAAAGAGGAAATTGAAGAATTCCATAAGTGGAAAAAAGAACAACGGTCCAAAAAAACTACTCCTGTGAAAGGAATTCAGAAAAACAGTTTTGGACTCAAAGTGATGGGTGCACTCATATTGCATGCACTTTAAAGAGCAGGAAAGAAGAAATTTTGTTCGTTCGGACACCACCTCAGAAACAGCAGATTCGTAACCTGAGAAGCGGGATGTTTGTGGAGTGTATGTATGACTGTGACTGGAGGATTGCAGAGATTATAGACACCAGTTATGAGTTAAATGAAACTGTAGTGTACTTCATGCTACCACATGGACCAGCTGCTGGGTATAGGTTTCCAGCTGAAGGACAGCAACAATGCAGTCAGTGCTTACTTGCTGTTCACAATGTTTTGAAGAGTGTAAGTTCTCCAGTTCCTATTGGTTCAACAGAAAGGCATCACTCTATATCAAAGGAAGATACTAAAGCAGTGGAACACATTTTTAGTTCAATGACTGACTACTTTCAGTACGAAACAGAGTGCACCGAAGTTGTATAAATTGAAACCTTTAAGTCTTTGGACCTTTCACATATATTTTGGAACCATTTAAAATGCTAGAAAAATGAGTCTCTTGCTCATCTTTCAAAACTAAAATTGTGTTAAATAAGGCTAGGTTTTAATTTTTATGAGCCTGAGCCATACAGATTTTATGTATGGCAATAATTTCAGTTTTTTATAAGACATGTTCAACCTAAAAGTGGAAGCTCTCCTTTTCAGGTAATGTAGAACTATGTGGTACTAATCAACAGAAAAAAAATCAAAATTGGCATTTTTGAAAAAAAAACTCCATAAATTATAAAAAAAAGGTTCAGAATGCTATAGTAAAAGAAATTTGACAGGTAAGTCCAAATGGAGGATTTATTTGTAATCATAAAGCAATTATTTTTCAAATAAAAATTCCAGCAAAATATTTAGAGCTGTTCCAGAGATGCAGCATTTTAAAAATTTTTCGAAAATTCGCATCTTAAAATGGCATGTGCAGTGTCATCTTTGGAGGGCTGTATCTTGGAGCAGATTTTTTTTTTACTTTGGAGGGCTGTATCTTGGAGCACAAATTTTTTTAGAGAAAAACAAAAAATATTTGTTCCTTACTTAGTCCTTCATTTTAACATTTGCTAAATTCAATAACATCAGAGACTGTGAAGATAAGATTTTTTTTCCTAGCCTGCCTGAATTGATACTTTAGTTACGTCAGTACCAACAAAATGTTATTTATTGTTCAATTAACACAAATCTAATGTTCTTCTGGTGTTAACTGCAAGTTGAGGTGCGTGACCATACATGGAACAAACATTTGTATATTTCTTTATTGTACAGTTTGCCAAAACGTGTTATCAATATGAGAGATTTTTATATACTTCATGATGCCCAGTGTGACTCAGAAAGGTCAAGCAGCAGGGTGTTACATAAGGGGCATTCAAATGAAACCCAGTCACAAGTGTAAAGGAATGGTAACAATATTATTAACTCAAAAATGCAGTTATACGCAGTACACATACTCAAAAATAGCCACAAAAACTGTTGGCACATTTATCCCATTGTGGCACTAGCCAGACGATTCCATCCTTGAAGAAGCTAGTAGGCTGCTCTCAGATCCAGGCCTGAACCCAGTCATACACTTTGCCATCCATTACGAATCGATGTCCGTGAATAGCTTGTTTTAGAGGTCCAAACACACGAAAGTTGCACGGTGAAAGGTTGGGACTGTACGGCAGATGTTCCAGCGTTTCTCATAGAAATTGCTGCAATGTTGTCTTCACCGTATTTGTCATGTGTGGGTGGGCATTATCATGCAGGATGATAACACTAGTGGACAACATGCCTCGGTGTTTCGACTTGATTGCTCGTCTAAGGTTCTGTAAAGTGGCTTGATAATGCGGGGAATTGATGGTGGTACCCTCTTCCAGGAACTCTACATGCAGTGGGCCCTTGTGTTCAAAGGAGGAGGACATCATGACCTTACCAGACTGGTGTGCATGGCCTTTGATTTCTTTGGAGGTTGTGATGTCACGTGTTTCCACTGCTTACTCTGACGCTTGCTTTCTACTTCAAAATGGTGACACCATGTTTCATCACCTGTGACGATGCGAAAGGCATATTCCTCCTCATGACAATGTTGCAGATGACTCAAAGACAGCACCATTCGAGTATTGCACTGTTGTGTGGTCAGTTGATGGGGAACCCACTGTGCACAGATTTTTCAAAGGTTCAGGTGTTGATGCATTATGGTGAGTGAGGTGCCCGTGTTAATACCCAGTAACTGATGGATCTCATCCATGATGATTCTGTGGTTGTCAAAGACTAAAGCATTCACTTCTGCGACCATTTCTGGTGTGATGACACAATGAGCCTGTCCAGGACGAGCATAGTCTTCCAGTGACTCACGCCCCTCAAGGAACCGTTTGTGCCATTCCACAACACTTGAATGACTCAGACTGTACTTGCCACGCACAGCCTTCATCCGTTGATACATTTCTCAGCCTCCAACTCCCTCTGCCAGGAAAAATTGAATCACTCCTCATTGTTCCTGCTTATTCACCTGCATGTTCAGTAGTGGAAGATACTTGTGTGACCACCTTCTCCTCGGCGTGAAACCACACTGGTGGTATGCAACATCTCAAACGGTGCACACGCGTCCGCCTCTCTACTGATGGATGGCACCACCATACCCGCAGTAAGGTGTTGCCACCTTACGTGTAAGGCAAAGGTAGACCCACTGATTAGGTTTCATTTGAATGAACCTTATATAAGATATGACCATAGGCAGGTTGTTGCTTCAGTATTCTTCCCTTTTCTAACTACCGATATATGAGAGTGTCTTTTAATCATTCCTGTATGCAACTTGACATGTCTTCTTTACAGTAAGTAGCAATCTGGTCTTCCTACATTGTTGACATTCCTACGTGGATTTTCCATTGTTTAATATCATAAGTCAGTAAGTATAGTCTGTAAGAACCAAAATAAACATAGTATGTCCCAGTATATTGATGTGATAATTCAAAATATGCCACAATTTTGCCATGTGCAGGAACCACGTAAAAGGCACTACCTTTCTATATGCTAAAGTCTAAGTACTGTATATTTATCATCCAGTTATAGTTTTGTGAATTTTTTAATAGCTGAAAATTATTATGGCCTTAAGAGGTGTTACCTGATTTTGAAACAGAAATAAATATTGAACAGGAGGATGTTTGCCAGTCAGCAACACATCACTTAATTATTCCAGCAAAGCATGCAGGAGGAATAATATACAGTTACAGTTAAGTGAGAAGTAAATCTACCACCAACCAAAATCTTCATTTGAATATTAGTGTGATACGTGGTTCTGTTGGAGGCTATAACATCCTCAACTCCATTATTACAATTCTTAACTTCTTTGCTGCTAAAGACATGCTTGCCACAGGCCATGCCGAGGGCATTGTCTCCCTAGCTCAAGCCAACTACATGCACCAGCCAGCTGGTACTGTGCTGTATATATTTTGAATGTACCTTGTGAGCTAAGTGTTGTAGAATCCAGTTCATCTGCATTCTTAGTGCATTCTGGCACAATAAATCATTCAAAAACAATTCACAAGGGAAATGAAGTGCTTGCTGGAACACACTTTAAATGCATTCGAATATATTTAGAGTACAAATAATATTAATTGTTCCGAGGCAAACTTCGATTACAAAATCTTTCCTTTACATCAGAATAATTTGATTAGAACATAAAGAGATGAATCTGTACAATTTTTTTATTAGCTGATGCAATGTAGGCTGTGTTTTTACTTGATTCATGGAATAGGTATGGCTGCATATGAAGAATGATGTCTGTCAGTTGCCAGCATACTACTTCATCTAGAGAGATGCCTAAATCTCAGAATATTTTAGTGTTTGAATATTTTTTTGGTGTGTAGTGTTTTAATCATTTTCATGTTCCCAGACACCATTCATGGCCGAAAATCATGATACATGAATATAGTTGTCTACAGTACATCGAAATAATTTTAGTGCATCTTAAGGTGATGAATATGTACAATTTCTGTTTTACCTGCACAATGTGTACTGTGCAGTTACATCATGAGCAAAGTTGATATAGATAGCATTTATGAACAGCAAGTCTGTTCCTTCCTAGTATACTTCATTTGACGACACACTCAGAAGTGAGGGAATTAATAGTTTAAATGCTTTTTACAATGTTCAGTGTGTATCGTCAGTCCTTATTTACATCAATTTTTGGGCTGAAAAAATCAGGGTACACAAAGATAATCGTTAGCTTCTCATTGGAATAATTTCATCCCATTTGTAAGTGATGAATATTTACAGTTTTTTTTAACTGGTGAAGTGAATCCTGTGCGTTTACTTCACGTACAGTCCAGATATTTTTAAACTGGAAGTTTATTTGGTGCCAGCGTATTTCATCTAGTGGAAAGGCACTCCGAACTCAAGAACTTGGTACTAAAAAAGATATCTGGAGAGATGATGTTGGGAACTGTTTGAATATTTTTGACATCTATTGTAAATATTTTCCATTCCTCTTTTTTATCGGGGCTTTTGACCTGCAATAGTGAAGTTAAAAATTATATTTTTATAACTGTCAATTAATTTCATCTATCAGGTTTAGTTCCTGATGATTAGTTATGTACCCTTGCTTCCCAGCACTTGGAACAGCATCCAGACACGGACTCGGTAAGTTATCCAAACTGCTGACATTCTACTGCTGCCTGGGGCACTGCTGTCCAACCACTATCCTACCACTATCCTACCCAGTGTGCTGCTCCTCATCAACTCCTCATAGCACCCTGACTCTGCCCAGCTAACCTTTTCAGTTTGCTACATCTGCCTAAATGCTCTACCAGCACTTCACGAAATCTAGAGAGGAAACACTCCTGGAACACTGTTGTTAACCTTTCCACCAAAATCGTCAGTACCACTGAAGTTTTGGTCCTAACCAAAGGCCTCATCTGCAGGCCTGCACCCAAATCTAATATCCCCCTGCCCCACCCACCTAACCACCCCCTTGTCACCTTCCAGGAATTCCTTAGCTCAAACTTGGCCTTTCCATCCTTTCCCAAGTCCCTTTGTAAGATTACCAACGTTTCAGCAGAAGAAATGGCAGTCGTACACAGCCGAAAAACAGATCCTGATGTAATCAGCCTCCCTGTAGTCAAAGGTTAAACCACTGTCATGAATCGCAGAGAACTACCAGGCAGAAGGCCTCTGCAAATTTTATGACTCCTCAATCTATAATCTGTGCTAGAGTGATCCATCCGAGAAATCCAACATACCTCCAATCTATGTCTAATGAGTTAGGTCCTCCCCAGAACCTATCCCCTGAATGCATCTCTCTCCCAGCCCTGTGACAGCCTGTGCGTGCGCGCACACGCACGCACGCACGCACGCACGCACACACACACATACACACACACACACACACACACACACACACACACACACACACACACTAAATGCTCACCAAATTCCACAAACCCAACAATTACCAACACTGAAAGAATTTTGACCCTCATTGACAAACACCTCCAGCCAATTATCCAAAATTGAGCCCCCACATCAAAGGTACCAACACTTTCTTCACCAAATTTTCACTATCCCCACGCCTTTACCTCTTGAGTCCTACTGCTCATTGCAGTTGATGCCAGTATCCTATACACCAATGTCCCTCATGCCCTTGGTCTTGTCACTATTGGATGCTACCTCTCCCAATGTCCTTCAGACTCCAAACCCACTACGCCATCCACCTTACTAACTTTATCCTAACACACAATTACTTCTCCTTTGAAGGGAGGTATACAAACAAATCCACAGCACAGTGGTGGCACCTGCATGACGCCCTCCTATGCCAGCCTGTTCATGAGCCTTCTGGGGGCAACCTTCTTAGCCTCCTGAACCCCCTACACCCCTTGTCTTTTCAGGTTCACTGATGATATCTTCATGATCTGGACACAGCCAAGATACCTTATCCTCATTCCTTCACAAACTCAACACCTTCTCTCCCATCCACTTCATGTGGTCCTTTTCAACACAGCATGCCACCTTCTGGATATTGACTATCTTCTCCCTGATGGTTCCATCCTCACCTCTGTTCACATTAAACTCACCAACAGCACCTGCATTTTTACAGCTGCCATCCTTTCAACACCAAAGAATCACTCCCATACAGCCTGTCAACTCTGGGACTGAGCATTTGCAGTTACAAGAACTCCCTTTTGCAGTAAGAATTTCCCATGATATGTTTCCATAACCCCCCCCCCCCCCCCCCCCCCCCCAAAGAATCAGCTACAAAGGAGTACCCACTTTGTCACACAATACTACCCTGGACTGGGACAACTGGTCCACATGATTTTTCAGGGCTTTGATTATCGTGATGCCCTGAAATGAGGGGCGTCATACCCAAGACCGTTAACACTCCTATGAAAGTGCTGTTAAATCACCCACCCAACCTCCACAGCATCTTAGTCCATCCTTGTGACACGCCCAATCTGAACCCCTCACCTCAGGGATCATATCCCTCTGGAAGGCCCAGCTGCAAGACACGCCCAATCCACTTGCCTAGCACTTCCTATTCCAATCCTTTCACAGGTTTTTCCTACCCCATCAGAGGCTGGGCTACTTATGAAAGCAGCCATGTTATATACCAGCTCTGCTGCAGTGTTTGTACAACTTTTTATTTGTGCGACTACCAACCAGCTGTCCACTAGGGCAAATAACTGCTGGCAAACTGTGGCCAAGAGCAAAGTAGAGAACCTTGTGGCACAAAATGCAACTGAACATAACAGGCTTGATTTCAATGACTGCTTCAGAACCCAAGCCATCTAGATCTTCTTCCCCACTAATAAAAAATGGCAAAAAGCAAATGTATGAAAAGCAGAACATATTTGTTCAGCATGGTAAGAAGTAATCTTTAAGCCACTAAAATTTGAAATAAAAGTTTTAATTTTTTTAAAAAGTGGTTTAAACTTTCTGACAGATTCAGTGTGCCAAACCAAACTGGAACTTCGAAACTTTACCTTTTGCAGAAGACTGAAATATCCGGGGCAACTCGTGACCTGCCCTCACAGCTTCAGTTGTCAGTACCTCTCTTCTGCTTTCCAGTTTTGCAGAAGCTCTCGTGGATGTCTTGCAAGACTAGTGCTCCTGGAAGAAAGGATACTACAGAGAAATGGCTTAGCACAGCCTGGAGCATTTAAATGAGACATTGAGCAAACGCATCACAATATTTAAATCTGAAATCCAAATAGAATTGACCGTCTGTGTAGAAGTTGTCACTGGAAGCACCAAAGTGTAAATATCAGAAGATGCTTTCCTCTGTGTGCAACAATTCCATTATTCATATTCAACCCAGGACTTTGCAGTACTGTAATACAATTTTAATATTAGGCAATCAGTGCTTGTATCCAGCTGTTGTAATAGTAGTAGAGGACCTGGGAAGGAGCATGATACAGTGATTTGAAACTAGTGGTGAAGCTCCCCCTCTACATCCTCACAGTTATGTAGTGTTGAGCTTTGAATTTATATTAGGATGCTAGGAACAGAAATAAGGAAAAATGGGAACAGGGGTGCAGATTGATGATGTATCGATTTACGATCTGTTGTGTGCCAATAATCTGGAAAAAACCAAGGATAAGGCTGCCTGAAGCTTCCACTTTTGTGGATAGTGTAGTCATCACCACTCCATTGTAACATATTTCATATGGTACTAGTGTTCTGGCTTAGAGATATTTTAGATCAGTGCATGCTGTTGTGAAACTCTTAATTTAAAGTAGTAGGAAAGATAAGAGACAAAGAAATAGAATTTTTGTGGTTAAGTTTGAGCAAGGGAATTGTAATAGTACATAAGAGTTGGAGGGGAGGGGTACAGTTGGGAAAACAAGATTGACTGGAAGGTTTCTAAAAGATTTGCATTTAGGAGGATTATATGTATTTATTTCATTAAAAAGTAAGCAAAGAACATAGAGAAATGTCTGAGTGGTAGTATGAGATGAACAATGGGATGTTGCATTAAAATTTCACAAAAAGAAGACAGAAAAAAATATTTTTACAGGCCAATATCCTTGCTACCAGTGTGTTCAAAGACATTTGCGTACCTATGTAGTAGCACTTCACAATACACACAATTTATCAGAATTGTAAGGTTGGCTTCAGGAAAGGACAAACAACGGAAAATAGTTTATTCTTTTGCATGTGAATCACTTACAGGGCTGAAGGATACAGTGAGAAAGGAGGCATGATCTTTGTTGTAGCAAAAATGTTATATGGGTATTGCATTCAGAAAGACGGAAGAAAATCAATGAATAATTTGAACACTGATTAAGAGATCTGGAATGGAATTTGGAAGCTACACTGAAAAATTATCAATGTAGATGTTAGCTTTGTAGATTCTGTTCATTGCTGATGAAACATGATTTGTAATAATAATATCACAAGTATTTTTATGGAGATGGTAGTGTACAGTTTTAATGAGCATTAAGAACGGCATTGTGCAACACACAGATGAAATGGTATATCGGGCCCAACCAGATGAAGATCTGATTCAAGATTAACTGTGATAAAAGTGTGCATTCTGCCAATTATGGGTTATGGGCACTGCTGATGGGTATTGCCCAAAGTTGTAATGCCTTTCCATCAATACTTGGGAACTTCAAATGAGATCCTTGCAAAATATAAGTACTTGATTAATTTCTTGATAATTTACTTGTGTTTGCTATTTAGCGTCATGTGAAGTGAAATATATGGTCTGATAAGACAATAAACAAACCATCCAGGAAGACACACTCGTCATACAAAATTCATAATTCTGGCAAGGAGTTGAAAGTGATAAAATACCAGATTAAAAGTAGTTTAATGGGTGTAAATTGTGTGCACTTTATCTAATTCTACCTGTGCTAATTTTATTTTTTCTGTAATTAATTATATCAAGTCCTATGAGACTGTAGCAATTCATTGTTATTCATAGTTCCTTCAGAATAATTGGTATGAAATTTCACATTGTTAACCAAACAATTTAATGTTGTTGCTTTCAGAGCCTGTTTGGATACAACTGAATGTGGAGATTTGGAAAAGTGCAAAGTGTTGGGGGAATACAGTAAGACACAAGAGTTTTCAGTGCTCACAAAGTCTGATCTTCTCAATTACAGTATTAACGTGCACAATGATGGAAATACCCTTGAAGTTGTCAGCATGTGCTGTAAGTTAATTTTTCTCATTTTTATTTAAATTGATGATACTCTTTGTAATTGCAAAGTTATTGAAATGTGCTTTCCAGAGTAAAAATTTGTTCCAACAGAAATAATTTGCTAATCAGAATAAAATAATGTACTAATATCAGTGGAAAGATAGTACTGTTTTCTGTCAGTTTACTTGAATGACACAATCACAACTTGCAGGTATTAGTAACATTGCTCTGTGTCTGCACAGGGTATGTACTCTGCTGTTTGAAAGAGCTTTAAAGTGTACCATACTGCAGCTTGATGATTTTGTTTTTAATATATGAACTAAGCGGAAGATCACTTAAAGAAAATTCACTTTCAGCATGTAGCCAAGTCATTATACAATCTGACCTTTTCAGACCTACCCCATTTTCATCCTGTGTGAGCCTCTCCTTTCTTTTTGTGCTGCATAGTTTCTTGTGAGAGGCACTGGCTACATGAAAGTTATCTTCTTCCACAGTAAAGTGATGTTAGTGTAGGAGTTATCTTCAGTAAGACATCCCCAGTTTTTTCTAAGGGATTTGAGGATTTTAAAATGAGCTGTTCCTTTTATTTTTGCAGTGTACATTAACCAAGCCATTTTTTACTGTGTTGATAATCTCCTGATTTCAGATTTTGCATCAAATTGAAACCCGAAATTGATAGCAGTGAGATTTTTGGGGAAATTTTAAATATATATTGAAAAAACAGCTAATGGGAAATGAAGGTGGCATATTTGTTGCAGTAGACAAGAAACTCAAATCCACAGAGATAAAAATTGAAGCTGCATGTGAGATTGTTTGGGCAAGATAATCAGGGGTGGGCATAAAAAATTGATTGGATCCCTCTGTTGCCCACCAGACTCATCTCCGGATGTAACTGAAGGCCATAGAGCAAACTTGAATTCCCCCGCACTAAAGTTCCCCAACCACATTGTAATCATCGGTGGAGACTTTAATCATCCAACAATTAATTGGGAAAATTATAGTTTTGTTAGTGGTAGGTGTGATAAGATATCCTATGAAACATTACTGAATGCCTTCTCTGAAAACTACCTAGAACAGATAGTTAGGAACCCCACTCATGATAGAAATATATTGGATCTAATGGCAACAAATAGACATGACCTCTTTGAGGATGTCCACAATGAAACTGGTATCAGTGACCATGACATGGTTATGGCAGCAATGACTACCAAAGTACAAAGGACAACTAAACCAAGCAGAAAGATATACAGGGTGAGTCAAAAGTCTTTGGACACCATTATAAGTTGGAAGATTAAAGGGAAATTGAAATTTGATGATGGGAACATAGGTTTGATGTGGGGCCGCAACTTTTGTAGTGAATTTCGTTCATGGCCGCCATCTTGAAATCCGCCATTTTGGATTCAAGACTTTTTTTATGGGAAGGGGGGTGTATGACACATCAAATAACACTTGCTTGAGCTCTGGAATTGAGTGGTGTAATTTGTTTTTGTCTATCTTGTACAGTTTAGAAGTTATTAATGTTCAAAGTTACGTGGAACAAAGAGAGATATGAGTCGGTATAAAGGTAACTTCGAACATTAATAACTTCTAAACTGTATAAGATAGACAAAAACAAATTGCACCACTCAATTCCAGAGCTCAAGCGAGTGTTATTTGATGTGTCATACACCCCCTTCCCATAAAAAAAAGACTTGAATCCAAAATGGCGGCCATGAATGACATTCACTCCAAAAGTTGCGGCCCCAAGTCAAACCTATGTTCCCATCATCACATTTCAATTTTCCCTTTAATCTTCCAACTTATGAAGGTGTCAAGGACTTTTGACTCGCCCTGTATATGTTCGATAAACTAGATAAAAAATCAGTAGTGTAAGGAGCTTTGGCTCATGTTTAAAGGAATAGTTGACCTTGCACTGGATAGATATGTACCCAGTAGAACAGTTCATAATGGTAGGGAACTTCCGTGGTATAAAGTCACTGTAAAGAAACTTCTAAAGAAAATGATTATTGCATAATAGGTGTAAAACACAGTGTAGGGCTCTACATAGAGAGATGCTGAATGAAATGCAGTTGGCTGTCAAGAGAACAGTGTATGTTGGTTTCAGTGACTCTACTGTAGCAGAATATTATCAAGTGATCTTTCACAAAGCCCAAGGAAATTCTGTTCATATGTAAAGGCTGTTAGTGGCACCGAAGTTAGTGTCCAGTCCCCACCGAAAGAGACAGGAACTAAAATTGAGGGTAGCAAAGCAAAAGCTGGAATGCTTAACTCCATCATCAGATGTTACTTACAAAGGAAAACGCAGGAGAGTTGCCCCAATTAAATCCTCTTACCACTGAAAAGATGAATGAGTAAGTAATAGTGTCATTGGTGTTGAGAAACAGCTGAAATTGTTAAAATTGAACAAAGGTCCAGGGCCTGATGGAATCCTTGTCAGATTCTGTACTGAATTTGCAGCTGAGCTAGCCCCTCTTCTAACTATAATCTATTATAGATTCCTTGAACAAAAAACTGTGCTCGGTAGTTAGAAGAAATCACAGCTAACACCTATCTACGAGAAGGACACTAGAAGAGAACCCTAATACATTTGACATCGATTTGTTGTAGACTATTAGAACCTATTCTGAGATCAAACATAATAAGGTATCTTGAATAGAATAACCTCCTCCATGCTATCCAGTATGGATCTCAAAAACATAATCATGTGAAACCCAACACACATTTTTCTCATATGACATACTGAAACCTTTGTAAGTAGTCAGGTAGATGTAGTATTTCTTGATTTCCAAAAAGCATTTGACTCAGTACCACACCTGCACTTACTGTTCAATCATACAGGGTATTAAGTGAAATTTGAGACTGGATGAAGGACTTGTTGCTAGGGAGGACACAGCAAGCTATCTTGGATAGAGGATCAACATCAGATACAGGAATAACTTTGGATTTGCTCCAGGGAAATGTTGTGGTACCCTCACTGTTCATGTTGTATGTCAATGACCTTGCAAACAATACGAATACTAACCTCAGACTTTTTGCCAGATGATGCAGTCACCTATAATGAAGTTCTGTTTGAAAGAAGCAGCATAAACATTCAGTCAGATCATGATAGGATATAAAAGTGGCACAAAGACTGGCAACAGAAATGTAAAATTGTGCACTTCACAAAATGAAAAAAATATATACTACGACTGTTGTATCAATGAGTCATAGTTGGAATTGGCCAATGCATACAAATACCTGGGTTTAAGACTTTGTAGTGATATGAAACTGAATAATAACATAAGCTCTGTTGTGGGTAAAGCAGTTGGTAGACTTCAGTGTATTGGTAGAATACCAATGCAATCAGTCTACAAATTGAAGTTGTTTGCAAATCACTCATGTGACCCATTCTAGAATATTGTTAAAGTGAGTAGGATCCATACAAAGTAGGACTAACAGGGATATTGACTGTGTGCAGGGAAAGGCAGCACAAATGGCCACAGGTTTACTTGACTTGTAGGAGAGTCTTACAGTGAAGCTAAAGGAACTGATCTGGCAGACTATTTAAGACAGACATGAACTATCTCCAGAAAGTCTGTTAAGTTTTTCAATACCCAACTTTAAAGGATTACTCTAGGAATATACTACTACCCCCTACGTATTGCTCACATTGGGATTGTAAGAAGAAGATTAGAAAAATTATAGTACCCACAGAGGCATTCAAATCAGTCATTCTTCCCATGCCCCATACATAATGGAATGGAAAGGAACCCTAATAACTGGTACAATAGGACATACCCTCTGCCATGTGTTTTGCAGTCTTTTGCAGAGGATTGATGTAGATGTAGATTATAATTTTTTCCTAGTATATTTCAACAGCATAGTTGATTAACCTCAGGTGTGTCAAGCACAGATCATGGCCAGTCCTTGTTTGTGGACTCCAACCAAGCTGTGAGTTGGACAGACTGCAGATTGTCCTTTTATATCAACTGTTATCTCCTGGCACTAATGATCATGTTATTTTGCAAGTCAACTGTGAAGTATTGCCTATTTAATCCTGTTGAAGCATACGATCCAGCACTTAATGTGCTCACATTTTGTTGGAAATAATCAGTCCAATATGGACTATGGCTCACAAGCAAATGTGTGCAACAGAGTAACTCTGTTGACGCTGGAAAACTATCACTATTATGAAAGTCCTGGACATTGCATGTCCTGCTCATGATTTGTTTGGACTCCAAACAGTGAGTGACCAAAATCTGTGCTCATCATGTGAGAGGGTCACAGCTGGGGAAGGTGCTGAAATATTCCGGGAAAAAAATACCTACTTGGCAGTAAACTTAGCTGACATAGCTCCTTTGCCCGCAACATCAATTTTTCTTCCTTGTTTCTTGCTCATTATGAGATACTTTAGCCATTATAGTTACAGTTCATTTCCTTACATAACAATTGAAGTAATTTACTCGAGTAGCTTGAAATATTCGTTTATAGCATTTCTTGGAGTTTTCACAGTGGTATGAATATGAGTTTCCAGGAGTGAAGCCAGATCATTATTATTTCCTGGGCCAGTATTTCACCTAGTAACTCCCAACCATTCTTGATGAACAACAGAGACTTCCATCACAGATCAGTGTTGCTTAATGGAACATACGTCACTAATAAAAGTTGTGATCCACTAATGCAGTGATTGAGAGTCAAGCTTGTCTGTAATCAAACTGGTGGCTTGTGTCAGAACAGTAAACAAGGAAGACTTACAACAAACTTGCATTTTAGAAGCAGACTGTTAGATCCCCAAGTCTTTAAAGAATTGAATTCCCTTGTATAAAACAGCTTCAGGTGCGTGATTACCTTAAAAATGAGTTAATGTGTTGAGTGTTTAATCAAAAACACGTAAGCAACAAAAAGTTTACAAAAGGTTGGAAATTACGCTTAGTTTCTTGGAAGACGCTGTGTGCCTTCTTGATGAAGCCGGGATGAACATAATCTGAGTAATTTGTGCTCCATTTTAAGCAAAAGCAAGTTTTTCATCCATCTCACTGTTCATAATGTCATATCTCCTTAACTATGTGTTGTACAATAATATAATTTTGCAGGTACATTCAGCAGTAGCCTATATGCAGATATTGTCTGCTAAGTTTGTTGCAAACAGTTAGTAGTAAAGAAGTGATAAGTTAAAATATGTCTGACATTGAAGTTTTACTATATGAGCAGCAAACGTGTAGTAAGTGATAAAGCTTTTCTTCATTTCATGATTTTGTAGAGAAGGATGGGGACGGGAGGGGAGGGGGGGGGGGGGCATCAGTGAGAAAAAATTTCTTAAAGGTTCAAAATTATGTCTAAAGTTGGAAGTTGGTAAGTGTTCTCATTCTTAAACACTGGATGAATAAACTCAGAATATATGTGCGCCATCACTTACGCTGCCTCTAGACACACACAGTTTCTAATTGTAATACTTGTCTAACACAAAACTGTTAACATAAGATTATACCTCATAATGAGCAGATTATGACAGCATTTTAAATGTTTAAATTCGATCAGTAATTATGCAAGATATTGAAAATAAATTTTTTGTTTATCCCTGCCATAGAACCTGTAACTGGTACCAGGTTCAGAATAGTATTTTAGCAATGTAGATGCTGTGCATTATTTAAATAACAATTCTCCATCCTGTTTGATTAAGCAGTCTTCTAGATGTAATTTTTCATTTATTGACCACCAGCCCCCAAAATGATGAGGTTGTGTACAAGATTCCAGTGTCAAAATGCTGTAGAAAAAGAACCACTGCTCAGAATGATGTCAAATTTGAACAGTAGGGGGGCAACTTCTCAGAACAACAAAACTTAACAATAGATGGCACTGTAAGTGTCTTAAACATAAATGGGGTCAGCTACAAATGACAGATGAATCACAATATCATGCATATGGGTCGAGTTGCGCATTATACGATTTGTATCGTTCAATGTACATGACTGCACATGTTCACCAGCCAACAGCTGTGATGCAAGTCCAGAAGTCAGTGGTTGTGGCACTGTTATGTAAGCCCATCCACAACGGGAAGGTTGTATCACATTGGGTGGGAAAAATCAGTTTTTATCACGAGGCCAAAAACTGCATAAAAAGCAAAATGACATCAGTTTCTAATTGTGATGAGGCTGATGGAAGACATTTTCATTATGGTATCCTCCGTTTTCTGCTGCAAGTTGAAATCAAGAAATAGCACATTCCAAAACTCCATAACAGATCTGAGTGTCTCGAGGGTCACATTCAGAATGCATTGTGCAATGTGTGCCTTCAATTCAGCTGAATTCGTAATTCGGGCATTGAACAAGTCGTCTTTCAGGTAACCCCACAACCAGAAGAAGAAGGTGACAGGGGCTGCAGGGCTCGTGTACCCAATTGTGTGTGTGTGTGTGTGTGTGTGTGTGTGTGTGTGTGTGTATTTTCCATTACCCATGTTCTGCAATTCTGGATAGTGACGAGTCGTTGGAGATGAAAATGGGCTTTGTCTGTCCACAGAATGTTCCATGGCCATTTCCACGTGAGCAAGAAATTCCAGAGTTATTGTTTGTCTTGCTGGCAAGTCAACAGGAAGCAGATACTGAACATGGGTGATTTTGTATGGTTAACAATGCAGGATGTGTCATGCTTGCAGGCGTGTCAGACATTCAGGCAATTCCCCGTGCACTGCATGTTTGCACACCACTGCTTGACTCCTCCAGCACTGCTGTGGCCACATCTTTGACAGACTTCGGACCAACTGCTTTCCTCCCTCTGCCACACTGCACTTCAAAAGAACTCGTGTTTTCCAATTTTGTAATCATTTTCTCCAGACCTTAGCAGACATCTGGCCAGTGCCTTTTTTCATGCTCTTGAGTGTCCGGAGCTTCTGCAGGGCTACTGGTGCGCAGTCGCCATACTTGTAAAGGAACTTTACCAGCAGTGTGCAATTCTTTGTGGAGACAGTCATGTTGGGTATGTTGGATTCAAACTGAGGAGGAACAGCCATGTGCTGCACATGTGTTGGTGTGCATATTCTGATGCTTGCGGTGCCATCTATTGGTCAAATTTTCGATTTTTCCCATGATCTTTCCCCCTGTATCAATAACATGCTGTTGAAATTTTACACCATTCTGAGCAGTGGTTTTCTTTTCACAACGTTTTGGGACTGTAACTGTAACTGTGGACACCCTGCACAGTGCCCAGCCAAAACAGGTTTATTCAGCTGAAGAAGGTGCATGTATTTCAAAGTTCAAGGCAGTGATCCTGTGCTGTGCATGTGATCATGTAATTACCATTGTTATGGATGAAGGCTGGACATTGACATCGGGCTTCTCTTCTGGAAAATTGTCTGTCTAGGCTGTTCAAATGCACCATGGAGGAACTTCTAGAATCAGATCCGTGCAACTCTCAGAGCTGTCATGAGAAGTGCCAGTTCCCTTGTCCACCCTATATCCCTGCTCCAGCTCATTCCACCAAGGGAAAGAAACATCTTTAAAACTGAGTAGAGTCCAGAATTACAAATACCAAGTGAGTGTCTTCAGTCGGCTACAGTGGGAACCTGTAGTATGGCACATATGCTTGACCTGCTGCATCTGTTTGGTTTCCTCATTACACCACCCTTCCTCTGCCATTGGATTGTAGTTTTTCCTAACATCTCTCTCTTCCACTATGGAAGAGACAACATGCAGCAAGATAGCCAAACCTGCGATAAATTTCTCTGAGTGAAGTACTTTCTGAAAATTGCTGTTTTTTGTGTTGCTACTTCTGTTTCTGTTAATCGGATGACAATAATGTAGTGCTGATGTTAATCATGTAAAGCAGAGGACCATGGTTTTCTTTTCTAGCTACCCATGGAACACATGTGGCATCCATTGCTGCTGCCTATTTTCCTGATGAACCAGAAAGGAATGGTGTAGCACCTGGAGCCCAAATTGTTTCTTTAACTATAGGTTTGTATTTTTTGAATGTTCCTTCCATATAACAGCCTCACCTGTTTAAATATGTGTTATTTTGTCGGCTTTATGCTCTACATTATTGCTGGAGTTTTATCTAATAATTTGAGGGATGATTTGATTTTCTTATGCTCGAACACTGAAGCCCATACCAACTACACTTAATGTTGCCAGCATTTCCATTGTAATTCCATCTTGCACTGCAAACTTGCTTTCACAAGCTTCTTTACTAGCAGTTTTCAGGTGATCTCACTGTTGATGGTTCGTGTAATAATATCCAGGCTGAGAGAAATTTTGTCAGTATTCATATCACTTTCTTGTTTCAGGTGTTCCCTTTCATCTGATAATGCTTGGCTGATATATACTGTATTGTCCCTCTATTGTCGCACTGTATTTGACTTTTCATATGCTATCTTTTCAGTTAACTTTGCAATTTGTCCTGTTTGGAATTATGTTCATATTATTAATTAACATGCTTTCTCATGCATTGAATTGTTTCATCAAAGTGTTGAAAATGTTGTGTACTGATTTTACAGTTATTATGATACTTTCTCATATACTCCATGCAGATAATTATAGAGTGATGTGAACCAGCAGCAGTTGTCAGTGCTACTGGAAACATTCCATCATTCCAAAGGAATCCCTTATACATCTCATTAACAAGCTTAGTGCTAATACAAATGTTGTATTGATTTGGTGATCTCTAGGCAGACAGCTGCATCGATATGCAGCCTCTTATAAGTACCGTGTCAATCCAAATAGTTTTGAGGTTGGATTAATAAAAAATAAAGAAGTTAAAATTATATATTTAATGCTTATGGTGTTCTACATAGTCTCACCCTCAACTGATCACAGGTAACAGACTGTTCGTACAACAGTAGAAAACTGTCGGAAAAATCCTTCTTTGCAAAGTTGTTCAACTTGTCAAATTGGCTTGAATGTTGGGTATGTCATCAGAATGTTGACTCTTCATGCGAATTTCTGGACTTTATTGTTTTGTGATACATTCACGTTGATAACACAAGTATTGTCACCTGTGATGACTTTCTCCAGAAAAGAATTGTCTGCATTGTGCATTCCAATCAAGCTTTGGTGTGCATCCACGCATAATTTTTATTTGGGAGTTTACGTGTGTGGGGAAAAACTTTGCACACACTTTTCTCTTTTTCAAAACATTCTGGAGAATTCTTAATTTAGAGATGTTGCTCCACTACGATTTGTGACACAACAATGTTGACACCCTATGGTCACATGTCCACTAGTTAACATTGCCTTCTTACAACTGACTGGTTGAGTGAACTTCTGTGGTTTGCAGTTATTTCAAGCTGCCACCATAGTTACTGTGCTGACGCCACTGATGTGCCAGGTGTAAAGTCAGTCTCGGAACTTTTTGGATGAATAGTACATTAGTTAATAATGCCATTGTTACATTGTATCATTCATGTTTTTAATTGCCTTGTCACAGTTAAGAAATCAGAAAACCACAGCTTTTGCCCTGTAGTGCATTGTCATTTGTAATGTTACACCCCACTCTTTGCCAGCAGTTATAAAATTACCCTTGTTTACCATAATTAATTCATTGTTATTCACAGAGCAGATTATTAATAGGTGTTCTTAAATTTTTTTGCTGTGAACAGCACCTGCCACTAGGTAAACTCTTTCCTTCAACTGCCTGTTGTGATATGTTCTTAAAATGGGAATGCATTGCAGTTACAGGATGTATATGCTCTGGGATACCAAGGAAAAACTTGGAAATTTTTTCGTCTTGGAAAAATCCGGGAATTTTTCATTGTTTCCATTTTCAGCGAAATTTTTGTCATGTTCACTAGTAAGATCTGATACTCTGACAAATAATTTCACTGTATCCAACTACTACAGCAATAAAACGTAAATGAGAGAATAACACAAAAATAAAACTTTAGTTGCAAAGAAAATGCACCATTTACAACAACAAATCACGGTGTACACACAGTCGTCGGGTGACTGCAAAATGTGTCAGGTTACTTCGTAAAAACAAACTGCTTTCGACGCAGGGCCAGAGCCTGTCTTGTGGGACTCGTTTTGATGGGGGTGAATGCACAACTATTTAAATTGCTAATAGGTCGTGGGAAAATATTGCGAATGGTTGTTTAAGAAGTTAATTTCTCAATAAATTTCCTTTTATGCAACATGAAGTATGTTACATTTTAGAATATGTGATGAATTTCTTAAATTGCAACATGTTACCCTCTCATTGAAAGGGTAACACTGAGGACCAGCCTTTTAGAAAAATTTTGGGCCCAGAACACCAGCCATTTATGCCATTATTTAAAATTTTACCGTTTGATGTATCTGAAAGGGTAAAGCATGCTTAGAGAGACCAAACTTCAAGGTCAGTTTTTCATAATTGTTTTAGTGTATATTAATTTATAGTTTATATTAATTTAATTTACATTAATTATGTAATAATGATTGCAAAAAGTATAATTATTCTTAAAAAAATGTGAAGTGAGTTCCTGAAAAATTTCACACAACTGGCATTTCATGGAAAAGTAAAAGTGCTCAACGGAACATGTATTCGGCAGGTAACTCATGAAATGTTTAGTGCACAGCAGTGAAATTTATAATCGTGCTTGTCAGAAATATTCAGCTGCTGCAATTTAAACTGTGCTCTTGCGATCCTGCTTAATCACGCCCTTGGAAAAAAGTGACAAAAAAATTTTGATGGCCAATATTATATTTGAAAGTTTAACTTTTCTTGTAGCTATGCTCTGTGTGTGTTACGGTAATTTGAACCATTAATTTTTCATATTTGTGTGGTGTTGGTATTGGCTCACTGTATCACATATCCTATGCTGTCATTGGCTTGTGAGATTACATGACATGAGCTATGATTTGGCTTCAAAAATTCATCGCAACCTTGATTTCAGTACTTTGGAAGCTACCGTGCTGTATTTGGTGGAATTTGTGTTTAAACTTTCGTAATAAAAAAAATATGCAGTGTAAATGTTGCTGCTCATCAAAAATCTTCCCAAAATGTGTTTCTTTTTGCTGTGTTTCATTTCTTAAAGTGCTGGGAAGTTGTATGCTTGCATATAAAACCTTCACAATTCAAATGGTTGACAAGTTTTACAGCTCCGGGAGAAAATATATTGTCACGTAGCATGGAAAAAAATCTACACTCACCAGGGCTATAGTTTATTTACACCCAGGAGAAGTGCATTTTTAACTGGGAATCTGGGAATTTTTTTTTCTCTTGTCTGTGTATGTGTATCCTGAGTTATTAAATTTTATGTCATTCCTAGTGCTTCAGGTACGGATAAGGTCCCTGTCATACTGCACTCATTAATGCTTACAACATTAATTTTCTTGACAAAACAGCCATTTTCTAATACCGCTATCACAGTTTTCTCTCCAATACTAAACAGCTTATCTTTGCATTTGCTGGCACACATTTATGTATGTTGTGGCAGCCAATACTAAAATGAAATGGCTTTAGCAGTCATCGTGGATACCCATTATTTCTGTACTGCCCGACAGTAGCTATGTAATATACAAAAAGTTAACAAAGAAATTAATGAATTATTCTCAAATAAAAGCATAGGGTGCATGTGAAGTACATGTTAGCAGTGTTCTTGAATATGTCTGGCTGATACAGTGGTGATGTAATCTTCCTTTAGTGATTGCAAGTTATGAGAAGTTCATCTGTTCATATTAATTACATTTATTATGTGGGAATTAACTGTTTTTACTCCTCCTCAGCTCGAAGATTGTTCCTTGCTCGTAAAGTTAACTCTTGTGATATAGTAGTCCCAGAATAGGAGACAACAACTAGAAAGTCAAAATATTAAATTATGCATTTAAAAATCCATTCACGCATTGCGCTGTTAGTACCACACTTCTGCCTGACGTTGTCACAAATCTGCAAAGGACTGATATTTAAATAAGTGTCCCCAAATAAAAAAAATTGAAATTGCTCAAGGCTGAATATGGTTCTGATTGAATTCCTATTGGATTAATTATTTTTTTAAAATGTAAATACACTGCTGGCAGTATCGTCTATCCTAAATGGATAAAGAGCACAGATTGCAACAGGCAGAGCAGAATTATAGATAAATATGTATAGCATCTATCTGTTGCAAGATCCTTTAATATAATCTGGGAATTTACAGTACATTTCTGTTATGGAAACCACATTACACACACCACTTCATCAGAGTACTGTCCCACATTTTGTAAATGACATCACAGCCATCTTTCGACACTAAAGATGTTTATTTCTACAGCCGACTATGGCAGGCGGAAAGGTATACATTGTACATAAATAGTGATTTAATGTGATTCATCTAAAAGATGCTACAACAGTAAAAATTAAAGACGTAGCATACAGATATGATGATAACATAAAAGTCAGATGATTTTTAGTTTTTGACATGTGCTAAAGGATAATTATTTCCACTTCATAATGGCCACACAGCCAAAATTGTAGTAGTGGGTTGTACAAATAAATAATTTCATACTCAAAACACAATAATGCTATTTACAAAATGTGGCACGACTGTGAACACCAGATAAGAGAAGTTTACTACTGTACCATTTGGGTTCCTTCTGAGAGCATGGTGGAAAATGTCAAAACCGAGATTTGCTATGAGGTAATGTGATAACAGCTGTATAGCCAATATCAAAGTGTAATGGTGATCCTAAGGGAGCTTTAAGGGGAATTATGGAAAGGAAGCAGATATTGCTCTTGAACATTTTTTGCATTAATTAAGAAAATGTTTTTTTGATTCAGATTATGCCACAAATTTACAGGCTCCACCTTTTGTATTGTGTATGGACCACAGGGTAAAGGCAAGAGATTAGGACACACACAGTGGCACACAGTCATTATTTCCTTTGTTCTGTTTGCAAGTCAAATAAGTCAATAGTGACAATACTGGTATGAAGTATCCTCCACTGTACACATTACAATGGATGAAGAGTATATATGTAGATGTGGAGATAGTTGCTGATTTCATGCAGTGTAATTTCTGTATTTGTGTAGAATGGTTACAGTGTTGAAGCAGTGCTGCCTTGAAGGATGTTCTGATACTAGCATAAATTCAACGTAAATGACAAACATCTCTCATGGTCATTTTGAATTATGCAAGACATATTTAACGTAAAATAATTAATATCTTTTTTGCCCCTGGGTTATGATTGCTGTCCATTTTTAAAAATTTTTCTTTTCTCACTTTTCACTGTAAAATGCCAAAACTACTACTCTGAGACAGTGAATAATTGACACTATAAATTTTTGTCTTTATTTGTTGTTTCTGACGAAAATTTTGAAAATGTATTTACTGACAGTATAAATATTACACGTTACATATGATTGCAGAAAATCTTCTCAGTGACAGCAGACTGAATTATTGCGGTTTAATATATTTCTAAGTGTTTTCAAATGGTGTTGTTTCATGAGAAGAGTTTTCTTTATCCATGTTATAAATTTTTTCAGTTCATTGACAAGCAAAAAAGGTGCAAATAGTGCTGACAAAAATACATTGAGGAAAATCTGAAAAAGGATAGGGACACCAGGGACAGCAAATAAGAGAAAATTTGAGAAAGTGAGAAGAACTTGAAGCTCCAGTCACATTAATGTGAGCACCGCCTGCAATAACCACTCAACAGACAGCTGGTAGCAGCACCAGCTGTGCAGGATATTTAAAACATGTTGGGGAGGGGATATGGAAAACAGTGAAGTCGCTTTCAGAATGCGGAAACAGTCATTTATCTGAGGTACAAAAGGGCATAATCATTGGCTTTTGGGCCAAGGGTGGAAGCATTTTCAAAATGGCTAAGTTTATTAATTGTTGGTGTGCCGCTGTGGTTAAAGAATATTGTAGATGGCAAAATGCTGCTATCCAAAACTGGTGCCAAGGCAACTATGGTGCACCACTGGTTGTAGACGACATGTGTCCATGATGGCTGCGGAGATGTGTACTGGTGAACAGATGTGAAACTGTTGAGCAGCTGACTGCCCAGATGAAACAAAGGGGCACTAACAGTGTCTGCTCAACTACTGTTGAGTGAATGTTGCTAAATTTGGGCCTCCACAACAGGCACCACTTGATGCACTCATGGTGCCTGCTGTTCATGGGTGATGAAGGCTAGAATTTACATTGCAACTGGATGTCAACTGAGTGGCAAATGGTGACCTTTTCAGATGAATCACGTTTTATAAGTGGAGGGTCTGAATCAGAAGCTCAGTTGGTTTTGCAACTATGTAGGCTGCAGATTCCTTGACTTGCGTCATAGGATGGTTGGGTTTTGGGTTCCACTGAGTAGGTCATAGAAAGCACCGATGCTCGAATCATTATAAGTGTTGAAAGCTGGGGTGTTCCGAAAGGTTTGGCTAAACAGTTGGCAGTGGTATGTTTGTTGCTATTAGTAGTAGTTTATGTGTGTAGTGAAATTGAAGCAAATGGTTCCTGTGAGTTATTATGGGCAGAGGTCGTTCTTGGCAATGAAATAAAATAATTGGATCCTTTTACCGCCCTCTCAACTCAGATGATACAATTGCTGAAAAGTTTAAAGAAAACTTGAGTTTAGTTTCAAACATGAACCTGACTCATAGAATTATAGTTGGTGTGTCTTTAATTTACCCTCAACATGTTGTCGAAAATACATGTTTAAATCTGGAGGTCTGCATAAAACATCAGCTGAAATTGTGCTGGGAGCATTCTCTCAAAATTATTTCAAGCAGTTAGTTCATGAGCCCATGTGAATAGTAAATGATTGTGAAAACACACTTCACCTCATAACAACAAATAATCCTGAGCTAATAACTAGCATCAAAGTGGATACAGGGATTAGAGAACACAGGGTTGTCATTGAGAGATTGAATATTGTAACCCACAAATCCTCCAAAAATAAACGAAAAATATACTTATTCCGAAAAGATGATAAAAATTTGCTTGACGCCTTCCCAAGAGACAATATCCACTCCTTCCAAATTAATAATGTAAGTATAGACCAGATGCTTGAATTCAGTGAAATAGTATCGACAGCAATTGAGAGATTTATACCAGATAAATTAACAAATGACAGAACTGATCACCCTCGTTACACAAAACGGGTCAGAACAATGACGCCAAATTTAAACAAATGCAAAATCTCAGAGATTGGGGATCTTTTACAGAAGCTCGAAATTTAATGCAGATGTCAATGTGATATGCTTAAAGTAGTTTCCACAGTGAAACCTGGCAGAAAATCCGAAGAGATTCTGATTGTACATAAAGTATGCTAGTGGCAAGATGCAATCGATGCCTGTTCTGATTGATAGCAATGGAAATGCTCTAGACGACAGTGCTGTGAAAGCAGTGTTACTGAACACAGCCTTCTGAAATTCTTTCACCAAAGGAAGACAAAGTAAATATTTCAGAACTCGAATGAAGAACAGCTACCAAAATGAGTAACTTAGAAGTAAATATCCTTGGAGTAGTGAAGCAACTTATAGCACTAAATAAAAGCAAGTCTCCTGGTCCAGACTGTATACCAGTTAGGTTCCTTTCAGAACACGCTGATGGAATAGGACCATATTTAACGATCACATACAACCGCTCACTCATTGAGACATACCCAAAGACTGGATAGTTGCACAGGTCACACCAATATTCAAGAAAGGTGATAAACCATATCATTAATGTCAATATGCAGCAGGATTTTGGAACTTATATTGTGTTTGAACATTATGAATTGCCTTGAAGAGAACGTTCTACTGACAAACAGTCAACACAGTCTAGAAAACATCGTTCTAAACACAACTAGCTCTTTACTTACTTCAAGTGATGAGTGTTATTGACAAGGGATTTCAAATTGATTCCATCTTTCTATATTTTCAGAAGGCTTTTGACTCTGTGCCGTGCAAGTGGCTTGTAGTGAAGTTGTGTGCTTATGGAGTATCATCTCTGTTACGTGCCTAGATTCGTGATTTCCTGTCAGAGAGGTCACAGTTCATAATAACTGACAGAAAGTCATCGAGTAAAACAGAAGTGGTTTCTGGTATTCCCCAAGGCAGTGTTATAGGCCCTGTATCATTCCGTATGTATATAAATGTTTTAGGAGACAATCTGGACAACTGTCTTAAGTTGTTTGCAGATGATGATGTCATTTATTGTCGGATAAACTCATCAGAAGATCAATACAAGATGCAAAATGATTTAGAAAAGATATCCGAATGGTGCGTAAATTGGCAGTTGACCTTAAACAATGCAAAGTGTGAGGTCATCCATTCGAGTGCTAAAAGTAATCCGTTAAACTTTGGTTACATGATAAATCAGTCAAATCTAAAGACTGTAAATTCAATTATGTGCTGAGGAATTACAATTACGAACAGTTAAAATTGGAAAGAACACATACCCAGTCTTGTGGGGAAAGGAAACCAGAGACACTGTTTTATTGACAGAACACTGAGAATGTGTAACAGATCTACTAAAGAGACTGCCTACGCTATGCTTGTCAGTCCTTTTTTGGAGTACTTCTGCATGGCTTGTGACCCTTATCAGGTAGGATTAAAGGAGCAGCACATTGAGAAAGTTCAAACAAGAGCAGATTGTCTTGTATTATCGCGAAATAGTGTAATGAGTCACTAACATGATACAGGATTTGGGGTGGACAGCACTAAAACAGAGGTGGTTTTTTGATGCGGTGGAATCTTCTCATGAAATTTCAATCACAAACTTTCACATCCAAATGTGTGTAATAAAACGAGGAAAGTGAGAACTTGCACAGAAAGATATAGGTGTTCGTTTTTTCTGCGAACTGTTAGAGATTGTAATAATAGAGTATTATTGTGAAGGTGGTTCAGTGAACCCTCTGCCTGTCATTTAAGGGTGATTTGCAGTGCCCATGTATTTCTAGATGTGTGCTTCATTGGGCAGATGGCCATTGGCATGTATGGTGTGAAACATCTGAAAGTAGACACCGTGCCACAATTGTCGGATGGATCCAGGCTGAGGACGGAGCATTGTAGTCTGGGGAATGTTTTCGTGACATTCTGTGGGTGATGTCGTCATTCTGGAAGGCTCAGTGGATCAACAGAAGTATACTTCTGTTCTTGGGGGGACAGGGGCGGGTTTCTTTTTCCATGGCATGATGGCAGGACAGTGCAGTGTACATGCATGGTTTAAAGAGTACCAGGATGAATTTACTGTACTCACCTGGCTATCATACTTCCCAGATTTAAATCCAATCGATACTCTGTGAGACCACCTCATTGGGCTGTTGGCACGATGGAGCCTTATCTTAGAAACCTGGTACACCTGGACAACGATTTTGAGTCCATACCATCCAGGACCTTGTTGACTCTCTTCCTGCATGTTTTGCAACAGTCTGGGCTGCAAAAGGTGGTTATTCAGGTTTTTGACAGGTAGACTCATTAATGTGAGAGGACAGTAGGCATGAAAAAGGAAAGCAGAATTGTGAAGTATTTCTTTGCAGCAAATTCTTACATATTGACAACTGTTCTATAAATACTTGAAATTTTTGTGCATGGTAGTGAAGGGTAGCACTTAATACCTTCAATATGGGTATATACAAAAATAATTAGAAAGAATGCTGGTGATGAAAATAGACAATGTTTACAGACAATGGATTCAGTTTAGGTAACCATTCATTGCACAGTGTAAATTTTAAGCAGTGGATAGACACATAAACCAAAATTAGAATTTGTTAGTGTCTATGTTTTGTTTCGGAGCAGTTGGATTGTCTCATTGTGCTAGTGACCAGTTGGGCATCCCAATCGTGCTACAGCACCAAAAAAAAAGTGTGTGTGTGTGTGTGTGTGTGTGTGTGTGTGTGCGTAAATGTAGCAAGTATGGTATTTAATAATGACAATTTCTGTCATTTTGCAGGAGACAATCGCTTGGGCTCTATGGAGACTGGAACAGCTTTGGTTCGAGCCATGATCAAAGTCATGGAGCGCACACAAAATAACAAAATTCACGTAATAAATATGAGCTATGGAGAGCATGCTCACTTTTCAAGCTCTGGGTAATAAAATTGTTTTGCAATGTTCTTTGTGTTATCTCACAAATGTGTTTAAAAATACTAAAAGTACTGAAAAAATACATTAATTTGTTATTTTTGTATGATTCAGAGGATAAATTCAGCTCCTTAGAACATGAATCTTAAATTCATGTGAAGATTTGTGCAAAATGCAGTTTACAAATATTACTGACACTTCAAAATTCTGAAGCGCTGTGTTGGAGTTACAGTATTAGCGCTTGGCATTTGACGGGGATAACTGGGGCTGGGTTGGGAGAAAGTCACTGAATCAGCATAATAAAATTTTGAGGCGTAGCTCACTTCTGGCAATGTTTTCAAAACCCTATTAACAGGGAATGTGCTGAGACATATCTTTCAGCCCCCCCCTGTCCCTTCCATCTTTTTACAAAAGCAACATTATTTGATGCTTCCCACACCTCCAACCCCCCTCCCCCCCTTTCCCCCTTCCTTCCCTCATACATTAGATGCAGTTCCTTGGGCTCGTAGTAGGATATTTAAAAATAAATCTGAATTGAGAGAGTGTGAAAATGGATTTTTCAGACATCTCAATTGGCACCTGAAGCAGCCACTTGTCACTTTGGCCTTAAACCAGAACCAATCCTGACGGTATATTATGTCTTCTCACTAAATTGACCATTTTGAGATTATGATAAAATGTCATTGTCAGTTTGTAGACTGGTTTGGCACAGCCCTCCAAGCTACTCTGTCTTGCGCAAACCTCTTCATTTCCAAATAACTAGTACAGCCTGAATCAATTTTGAACCTTCTTACTACATTTACCCCTTTGTCCCCCCTCTGCAATCCCCCCCCCCCCCCCCCCTCCACGGGCCCTTTTCCTCCCCCCCTCTCTATTGCTCCCTCCCTTCCTCTCTCTTTTCAACTAGTGTTTGCATTTCACATCCTTTCCTTTCATCCACTGTGTATTTGAATTAACATTCTCAAAAGTTTTTTCTAAATCTACAAATGCTGTAAATGTAGGTTTGCCCTCCTTAACCCATCTCTTAAGATAAACATTGAGGCCAGTATTTCTTCCTGTGTTCATACATTTTTCCAGAAACCAAACAGATCTTCTCTGAGGCCAACCTCTATCAATTTTTCCATTCTTCTGTAAATAATCTGTCAATATTTTGCACCAATAATTTATTAAACTGATAGTTTGGTAATATTCTCATCTGTAGGCACCTGCTTTCTTTGGAATGGGAATTATTACATTCTTCATTAAGTCTCATACATTTTGCACACCAGGTGAAGTATTCTGTCGTGGCTGGCTTATCAGTGAATATCGGATGTTCTGAGGGAATGCCATCCACTTTAGGGGCCTTGTTTTGACTCGACTCTTTCAGTGCTCTATCAAATTCTTCTTGCAGTAATATATCTTCCAACTCATCTCCTACTCCCTCGTCCCTCTGTAATGTTGCTTTGGAGTTAATCTCCCTTTTTTCTATAGGTGGCATCTGTCTTTCCTCTAGTTGTGCATAATTCTATGTCTTTGCCTTTCTTGTCTAGCCATTCTTGCTTTCCCCTTCATATCACTCTCATTTTTATGTCTATATTTCCTTTTGCTTGCTTCATTTTTATATTTTTTCATTTTGTCGTCTAGATTCAGTATCTTCTGTCTTATCCAAGAATTTATACTGGGCTTTGACTTTTTACATGTGTGATTATTTGCTGCCTTCGTTCTTTCTTTTCTCAAGGCTTCCTGTTCATCTTCTATCGTGTTCCTTAGTCATGTTTCAGTCAATTGTTGCTCAATGCTCCCTTTCAAACTCTCAGCAACCTCTAGTTTTCAACCTATCCAGGTTCCATCTCTTTAATTTCCTACCTTTCTGTAATTTCTTCGGTTTTAATGTGCAGTTTGTAACCATTAAATTGTCAGAGCCCACATCTGCCCCTGGAAATGTCTCACAGATTAAAATCTGATCCCTAAATCTAAATTATCATTAGTTCATCAGTCAAACCTTCATTTTTCTCCATGTTTCTTCCATGTAAATAACCTTCTTTCATGATTTTTAATCCAAGTATTTGTTGTTGTTGATGTTGTCTTCAGTCCTGAGACTGGTTTTTATGCAGCTCTCCATGCTACTCTATCGTGTGCAAGCTTCTTCATATCCTAGTACCTACTGCAGCCTACATCCTTCTGAATCTGCTTAGTGTATTCATATCTTGGTCTCCCTCTACGATTTTTACCCTCCATGCTGCCCTCCAATACTAAACTTGTGATCCCTTGATGCCTCAGAACATGTCCTACCAACCGATTCCTTCTTCTTGTCAAGTTGTGCCACAAACTCCTCTTCTCCCCAATTCTATTCAATACCTCCTCATTAGTTACGTGATCTACCCATCTAATCTTCAGCATTCTTCTGTAGCACCACATTTCAAAAGCTTCTATTCTCTTCTTGTCCAAACTATTTATCGTCCATGTTTCACTTCCATACATGGCTACACTCCATACAAATACTCTCAGAAACTCCTTCCTGACACTTAAATCTATACTCGATGTTAACAAATTTCTCTTCTTCAGAAACACTTCCCTTGCCATTGCCAGTCTACATTTTATATCCTCTCTACTTCGACCATCATCAGTTACTTTGCTCCCCAAATAGCAAAACTCCTTTACTACTTTAAGTGTCTCATTTCCAAATCTAATTCCCTCAGCATCACCCGACTTAATTCGACTACATTCCATTATCCTCGTTTTGCTTTTGTTGTTGTTCATCTTATATCCTCCTTTCAAGACACTGTCCATTCCGTTCAATTGCTCTTCCAAGTCCTTTCCTGTCACTGACAGAATTACAATGTCATCAGCAAACCTCAAAATTTTTATTTCTTCTCCATGGATTTTAATACCTACTTCGAATTTATCTTTTGTTTCCTTTACTGCTTGCTCAATATACAGATTGAATAACATCGGGGACAGGTTACAACCCTGTCTCACTCCCTTCCCAACCACTGCTTCCCTTTCATGTCCCTCGACTCTTATAACTGCCATCTGGTTTCTGTACAAATTGTAAATAGCCTTTCGTTCCCTGTATTTTACCCCTGCCATCTTCAGAATTTGAAAGAGAGAGCTCCACTCAGCATTGTCAAAAGCTTTCTCTAAGTCTACAAATGCTAGAAACGTAGGTTTGCCTTTCCTTAATCTATTTTCTAAGGTAAATCGTAGGGTCAGTATTGCCTCATGTGTTCCAATATTTCTACGGAATCCAAACTGATCTTTCCCGAGGTTGGCTTCTACCAGTTTTTCCATTCATCTGAAAAGAATTCGCGTTAGTATTTTGCAGCAGTGACTTATTAAACTGATAGTCTGGTAATTTTCACATCTGTCAACACCTGCTTTCTTTGGGATTGGAATTATTATATTCTTCTTGAAGTCTGAGGGTATTACACCTCTCTCATACATCTTGCTCACCAGATGGTAGAGTTTTGTCAGGACTGGCTCTCCCAAGGCCGTCAATAGTTCCAATGGGATGTTGTCTACTCCCGGCGCCTTGTTTAGACTCGGGTCTTTCAGTGCTCTGTCAAACTCTTCACGCAGAATCGTGTCTCCCATTTCATCTTCATCTACATCCTCTTCAATTTCCATAATATTGTCCTCAAGTACATCGCCCTTGTATAGACCCTCTATATACTCCTTCCATCTTTCTGCTTTCCCTTCTTTGCTTAGAACTGGGTTTCCATCTGAGCTCTTGATATTCATACAAGTGGCCCTCTTTTCTCCAAAGGTCTCTTTAATTTTCCTGTAAGCAGTATCTATCTTACCCCTAGTGAGATAAGCCTCTACATCCTTACATTTGTCCTCTAGCCATCCCTGCTTAGCCATTCTGCACTTCCTGCTTCATTTACTGTGTTTTTATATTTTCCCCTTTAATCAATTAAATTCAATATTTCTTCTGTTACCCAAGAATTTCTACTAGTCTTTGCCTTTTTACCTATTTGATCCTCTGCCGCCTTCACTACTTCATCCCTCAGAGCTACCCATGCTTCTTCTACTGTATTTGTTTCCCCCATTCCTGTCAATTGTTCCCTTACGCTCTCCCTGAAACACTGTACAACCTCTGGTTTAGTCAGTTTATCCAGGTCCCATCTCCTTAAATTCCCACCTTTTTGCAGTTACTTCAGTTTTAATCTACAGGTCATAACCAATAGATTGTGGTCAGAATCCACATCTGCCCCTGGAAATGTCTTACAATTTAAAACCTGGTTCCTAAATCTCTGTCTTACCATTATATAATCTATCTGAAACCTTCTAGTATCTCCAGTGTTCTTCCATGTATACAACCTTCTTTCATGGTTCTTGAACCAAGTGTTAGCTATGATTAAGTTGTGCTCTGTGCAAAATTCTACCAGACGGCTTCCTCTTTCATTTCTTCCCCCCAATCCATATTCACCCACTATGTTTCCTTCTCTCCCTTTTCCTACTCTCGAATTCCAGTCACCCATGACTATTAAATTTTCGTCTCCCTTCACTACCTGAATAATTTCTTTTATCTCATCATACATTTCATCAATTTCTTCATGATCTGCAGACCCAGTTGGCATATAAACTTGTACTACTGTAGTAGGTATGGGCTTCGTGTCTATCTCGGCCACAATAATGCGTTCACTATGCTGTTTGTAGTATCTTACCTGTACTCCTATTTTTTTTTTATTAATTATTAAACCTACTCCTGCATTACCCCTATTTGATTTTGTATTTATAACCCTGTATTCACCTGACCAAAAGTCTTGTTCCTCCTGCCACTAAACTTCACTAATTCCCACTATATCTAACTTCAACCTATCCATTTCCCTTTTTAAATTTTGTAACCTACCTGCCCGATTAATGGATCTGACATTCCACGCTCCGATCCGTAGAACGCCAGTTTTCTTTCTCCTGACAACGATGTCCTCTTGGGTAGTCCCCGCCCAGAGATCTGAATGGGGGACCATTTTACCTTCGGAATATTTTACTCAAGAGGACGCCATCATCATTTAACCGTACAGTAAAGCTGCATGCCCTCGGGAAAAATTACGGCTGTAGTTTCCCCTTGCTTTCAGCCGTTCGCAGTACCAGCACAGCAAGGCCGTTTTGGTTAGTGTTACAAGGCCAGATCAGTCAATCATCCAGACTGTTGCCCCTGCAACTACTGAAAAGGTTGCTGCCCCTCTTCAGGAACCACGCGTTTGTCTGGCCTCTCAACAGATACCCCTCCGTTGTGGTTGCACCTATGGTACGGCCATCTGTATCGCTGAGGCATGCAAGCCTCCCCACCAACGGCAAGGTCCATGGTTCATGGGGGGTAGGAATCCAAGTATTAGCTGTGATAAAATCATTATATGTGCAAAATTCTACCATGTGGCTTCCTTTTCCATTCTTTTCCCCCACTACATGTGCTCGTACTTTTTTTTACTTCTCATACTTTTTCTGCTTTCTTTGGGATTGGAATTATTATATTCTTCTTGAAGTCTGAGGGTATTTCGCCTGTTTCATACATCTGGTGAGCAAGATGTATGAAACAGGCGAAATACCCTCAGACTTCAAGAAGAATATAATAATTCCAATCCCAAAGAAAGCAGGTGTTGACAGATGTGAAAATTACCGAACTATCAGCTTAATAAGTCACAGCTGCAAAATACTAACACGAATTCTTTACAGACGAATGGAAAAACTAGTAGAAGCCAACCTCGGGGAAGATCAGTTTGGATTCCGTAGAAACACTGGAACACGTGAGGCAATACTGACCTTACGACTTATCTTAGAAGAAAGATTAAGGAAAGGCAAACCTACGTTTCTAGCATTTGTAGACTTAGAGAAAGCTTTTGACAATGTTGACTGGAATACTCTCTTTCAAATTCTAAAGGTGGCAGGGGTAAAATACAGGGAGTGAAAGGCTATTTACAATTTGTACAGAAACCAGATGGCAGTTATAAGAGTCGAGGGACATGAAAGGGAAGCAGTGGTTGGGAAGGGAGTAAGACAGGGTTGTAGCCTCTCCCCGGTGTTATTCAATCTGTATATTGAGCAAGCAGTAAAGGAAACAAAAGAAAAATTCGGAGTAGGTATTAAAATTCATGGAGAAGAAATAAAAACTTTGAGGTTCGCCGATGACATTGTAATTCTGTCAGAGACAGCAAAGGACTTGGAAGAGCAGTTGAATGGAATGGACAGTGTCTTCAAAGGAGGATATAAGATGAACATCAACAAAAGCAAAACAAGGATAATGGCATGTAGTCTAATCAAGTCGGGTGATGCTGAGGGAATTAGATTAGGAAATGAGGCACTTAAAGTAGTAAAGGAGTTTTGCTATTTGGGGAGCAAAATAACTGATGATGGTCGAAGTAGAGAGGATATAAAATGTAGGCTGGCAATGGCAAGGAAAGCGTTTCTGAAGAAGAGAAATTTGTTAACATCGAGTATAGATTTAAGTGTCAGGAAGTCATTTCTGAAAGTATTCGTATGGAGTGTAGCCATGTATGGAAGTGAAACATGGATGATAAATAGTTTGGACAAGAAGAGAATAGAAGCTTTCGAAATGTGGTGCTACAGAAGAATGCTGAAGATTAGATGGGTAGATCACATAACTAATGAGGAAGTATTGAATAGGATTGGGGAGAAGAGAAGTTTGTGGCACAACTTGACCAGAAGAAGGGATCGGTTGGTAGGACATGTTCTGAGGCATCAAGGGATCACCAATTTAGTATTGGAGGGCAGTGTGGAGGGTAAAAATCGTAGAGGGAGACCAAGAGATGAATACACTAAGCAGATTCAGAAGGATGTAGGTTGCAGTAGGTACTGGGAGATGAAAAAACTTGCACAGGATAGAGTAGCATGGAGAGCTGCATCAAACCAGTCTCAGGACTGAAGACCACAACAACAACAACTTTTTCTGTTGTCTGATTACAGTCTTCCATAACTGTTAAGTTTTTATCTTCCTCAACTATCTGAATAATTTTTTTTATATCACCATACATTCTTTTAATCTCTCGATCATCTGTGGAGTTAGCTGACATATAAAGTTGTACTATTGTCATGGATGTACATAGGCAACAGCAATGCATTCACAATGGTATTCATTGCAGCTTACTCACAGTCCTATTTTCTTATTAACTGTGAGACCTACTCTTGCGTTACCACTATTTGATTTTGTATTTATAACATTGTACTCACTTGTGCAGGAGCCACCACACTTCGCGAATTCCCTCTATGTATAACTTCAATGTATCAATTTCCTTTTTTAAATTCCCTATCCTACCTACCCAATTGAGGGATCCAACAGCCTGTATTCTGGCCCATAGAATACAAGTTTTGATTTTCCTGATGGTGATATCCTCCTGAGTAGTCTGTGCACAGAGATTGGGATGGTAGAACGTTTTACCTCCAGATTGTTTAACCAAAGAGGACGTTATCATCATTTAACCATACAGTGGGGGTGCGTGCCTTCAGGAAAAATGACAGTTGTAGTTCCTCTTCCTTTCAGTCATTCAAAGTAACAGAGACCAAAGGTTGTCTTGGCTGACAAACAAGACCAGACCAGTCAATCATCCAGACTGTTGCCACCTGCAGCTACTGAAAAGGATGCTCTACCTTATTCAGTAATCATTTGTTAGTTTTCCCACTCCACAGATCACACTGTAGTGCTTGCACCTATGGTACAGTTATGTGAACCATTGAGGCACACAAGTACCTTAACAAAGTCTGTGGTTCATTGGGGGGTGCTAAAACTGTTATTGCTTTGTAAAACATAATAGTTATTTAAAAATGGGGTACATATGAAGTGCTGACTATTGTAATACAGCTGGGGCGCTGACCTCCATTTTTTTATGCGAAAACTCTTTAAACGTTTTTAAATAAAACCAGTAAGGAAAAGAATAGGTTGCTTCTCTCTGTAAAGATTATACAAGTTGCAGAGAGGCACAACAAAAAGACTATTACAATTGAACTTTGGGCCAAAGTCTTCTTCAGAAAAGAAAAATGCACACACAGTCGAACAAGCAAGTGCACACCTTGCACATGACGGCTGCTTCCTATGCTTTCACAGGAAAGAGGTGGTCAATTAGAAAGTGATTCATCATTTTCTACTTCGACTTTATAGACCGTACTTAGTTTAGAATGTGAATACTAATACAAGCATTTTATTTTTTTCTATTTGAACATCACTTTCTTTAATTGCAGGAGGATAGGAGAACTAATGAATGAAGTGGTCAATAAATATGGTGTCATTTGGGTGGCATCTGCAGGCAATCATGGACCTGCCTTATGTACAATAGGCACACCTCCAGACATCAGCACAAGTATTATTATTGGTGAGTTACTTAAACCACTACCCTAATATAGTTATTACTGAATACATGTTTGTGTGAATGAATGCTAATGTGTAACATTCATTCTGAAAGAAAATATGAAAGGAGACCCATCTACTTGGTAAATTTGCAAGGTTGCCTGGTACATAGTGCATGAGGGTTGCCTTTTGAGTTTTTACAACCAAATAAGAGAGTATACTATTGAGGTGATATAACTGTTGTTTCAGAATTTGTTGTTTGCTATTGTTAACACAATTGAAACTAAGAAATTGACTGAGTGTTTAAAGAAACAAATAGAAATTTCTTGCAAAGGTTATCATTGCATGGTTTTTCTAAGGCTTTTGTAAGGCCTAACTCAGCAACAATGCCTGAATTGCTTTGTTAAACATTTGATAACTAGTTTTCATCAGAAAATATGTGATTTGTTTATGTATGCAGAATTTTGTTGGCATTGTGCTTCTGTTGGTGACAGATTTGGTGACAGCTGACTGAAATCTTTTGTTGTCCCAGAAAACATGGGTGCTGTATGCAAAAAGATTGAAGATTGGCATTTGACTTACTGTGAAGTAGAGGCATCCTTAGGCACATCGAAGACTGCAAAGCCTTTGATTTTTCATTTAGCTGTGAAAAAGACCTGTGCTTGATGGATTCCACATAATTTGACTAGAGCTCAAAGAAACAGGCTTTTGTCAATTGGTGTACAGAATTGTTGTTGTAAAAATTTAAAAGGCCGGTTTCATATTTAGCAAAAGTGCTAATTTAAGAGTTACATGAAAGTGGAAGTAAGTAAATAATGGCAGTTTCTATATTGCAAGAGGGAGAATGTATTGAGAATCTTTGTGGTAGAGCTTGGTATAGGAAAAAAAGAGTAAAACCTTTAGCTTGGTATAGGAAAAAAAGAATAAAACCTTTAGCTTGGTATAGGAAAAAAGAGTAAAACCTTTATATACTACAGCCATATTTTTTTGGACAACAAGCAGGGGATATTATAATATGACTTTGATCATTTATCACAAGTTAACAGAGGCATAAATTATCAACTGCTGCTTTAACCACAGAAGCATTTGAGAGCCTCCCCCCCAGCAAGCGTACATACCCATGTTGGTTGAAAATGAGTACCATACCACTGTCTGTGCTTGTAATTCTTCCATTCAGTCCATTGTTTTCAGTACAGCTATTTGATACTTAAATGATTATTTAAAATGTAAGTGAAAAAAAAATAAAACCTTAATTGCTTCTGTATAATGAAAATAGCAGCAAAATTTACTAGCAGTGAAAATTGGTTATGTTGAATTAATGGTGTACTTAAGAGTGATCAGCCAAGTTGTTCTTATTTCATGCACATTATTTCAGCAATCAATGCTGTTATCTTCAGGTGCTGTGAATTGAGCTGTTGTGTATGTTGACAAATCATCAAATGCCGTTTTAGAAACGAATCATTTATTAAGCATCACACAGTACAACAATATGATACGAAACACCAACTGCACATTTCAAAACATAGCCAGAGATTATGACAACTACGCCAAAAATGAACCAAAGAATTTATGAGACATGTGACAGACAACCTTCAGAGAATATGAACGATACATACGTATACATACACAGGGTGGTCCATTGATTGTGACCGGGCCAAATATCTCACGAAATAAGCTTCAAACGAAAAAAACTACAAAGAACAAAACTTGTCTACCTTGAAGGGGGAAACCAGATGACGGTATGGTTGGCCCGCTACATGGTGCTGCCATAGGTCAAACGGATATCAACTGCGTTTTTTTAAATAGGAACCCCCATTTTTTATTACATATTCGTGTAGTATGTAAAGAAATGTGAATGTTTTAGTTGGACCACTTTTTTCGCTTTGTGGTAGATGGTGCTGTAATAGTCACAAACATATGGCTCATAATTTTGGACGAACAGTTGGTAACAGGTAGGTTTTTTAAATTAAAATACAGAATGTTGGTACGTTTGAACATTTTATTTCGGTTGTTCCAATGTGCCACATGTGCCTTTGTGAACTTATCATTTCTGAGAACGCATGCTGTTACAGTGTCATTACCTGTAAATACCACATTAATGCAATAAATGCTCAAAATGATGTCGTCAACCTCAATGCATTTGGCAATACGTGTAACGACATTCCTCTCAACTGCAAGTAGTTCCCCTTCCGTAAAGTTCGCTCATGCGTTGACAATGTGCTGACACATGTTGTCAGGCATTGTCGGTGGATCACGATAGCAAATATCCTTCAACTTTCCCCACAGAAAGAAATCCAGGGACATCCGATGCGGTGAACATGCGGGCCATGGTATGGTGCTTTGATGACCGATCCACCTGTCATGAAATACGCTATTCAATACCGCGCACGCGAGTTATGTGCCGGACATCAATCATGTTGGAAGTACATAGCCATTCTGTCATGCAGTGATACATCTTGTAGTAACATCAATAGAACATTACGCAGGAAATCGGCATACATTGCATCATTTAGATTGCCATCGATAAAATGGGGGCCAATTATCCTTCCTCCCATAATGCCGCGCCATACATTAACCCGCCAAGGTCACTGATGTTCCACTTGTCACAGCCATCGTAGATTTTCCGTTGCCCAATAGTGCACGTTATGTCGGTTTACATTACCGCTGTTGGTGAATGACGCTTCGTCGCTAAATAGAACACGTATAAAAAATCTGTCATAATCCCGTAATTTCTCTTGTGCCCAGTGGCAGAACTGTACACGACATTAAAAGTTGTCGCCATGCAACTGATGCGTAGAAATATGGTACGGGTGCAATCGATGTTGATGTAGCATTCTCAACACAGACGTTTTTGAGATTCCAGATTCTCGCGCAATTTGTCTGCTACTGATCTGCGGATTAGCCGCGACAACAGCTAAAACACCTACTTGGGCATGATCATTTGTTGCAGGTGGTGGTTGATGTTTGACATGTGGCTGAACACTTCCTGTTTCCTTAAATAATGCAACTATCTGGCAAACGGTCCGGACACTTGGATGGTGTCGTCCAGGATACCGAGCAGCATACATAGCACACGCCCATTGGGCGCTTTGATCACAATAGCCATACTTTAAAATGATATCGACCTTTTCCGCAGTTGGTAAACGGTCCATTTTAACACGAGTAATGTATCACGAAGCAAATACCGGTCGCACTGGTGGAATGTTACGTTATACCACATACTTACATGTTTGTGGTTATTACAGCGCCATCTATCACAAAGCGAAAAAATTGGTCCAACTAAAACATTCATATTTCTTTATGTCCTACACAAATATGTAATAAAAATTGGGGGTTCCTATTTAAAAAAAAAAAAAAAAAAAAAAAAAAAAAAACGCAATTGATATCCGTTTGACCTATGGCAGCGCCATCTGGTTTCTCCCTTCAAGCTAGACGAGTTTCGTTCTTTGTAGTTTTTTCGTTTGATGCTTATTTCATAAGATATTTGGCCCGGTCACTATCAATGGACCACCCTGTATGTAACAACATTGAAACATTAATACTTTCACACTCTCCCAAAATGTTTTACATATATGATGAAGTAGACACTACACTAACAAGTTCCTTCATCTCTCTAACCAGTTGACGAATTTAATGATACCTTTTGTCTCTGTGTTTTGATCGCTTATAAAACTTTGATCCATTAATAAATGTGATAGCACTTTGGTTATCAATTTGTAAAACAGGAACTGGTGACTCAACAGCTCCTATTTCTTTCTGTAGTCAGTCTAACCATCTAAATTATTTGCAAGCTTCACTTGCAGCCACATATTCTGCCTCCATTGAAGGAAAAGCAACACACTGCTGTAATTTTCTTTTCCACACAACTGGCCCACCGTGGAACTTGAGCAGGATGCCACTTGTTGATCGTTTAGTGCCTCTGTCCCCACCATGGTCAGCATCTCCATAGGCTTCAATACTACTAAACTTAATGTCATCTGTAATTGTTGATTTAAGACGCCTAAATATTCATTTGAGTAATGCAAAGTGCACCTGAGTTGGTGAGTCTTGAACTCTTGAGGTAACATTAACAGTATATGATAAATCTGGTCTTGTAACTTGTGTTAAATACTTCAAACCTCCAACCATTTCTTGATACAGTCCAGTATTATTAAAAGGAGGTGACCCACCTGGTGTCCATCCTGGATCAATGGATAAAGACAATGGTTTTGCATCCATCATATCGTATTTTTCCAAAATCCTCTTCACATATGCAGACTGTTTTTTTTTTTTTTAAATGTACAATTGTCAAACCTCTTGATTTGTAAACCCAAGAAGCAATCAATTTTTTCTGCACTGATTTGAAAACGTTTACCCAACAGTTCAATGGACTTAGCTGTGGCATCAGTAGAGCCCATAGCCTATCCATAATCAACATAAAACAATACTACCAGGTTTTCACCATAATACATACATGGATCCGAACTGCTCTCCCGTAAGTTACATTCAGTAAGGAACCCAACAAGACATTCATACCAGCATTTTGAGACTTGCTTTAAACCATACAGACTCTTCAGTAACTTACACACCTGTGCTGTACTATCATCAAATCCCTCTGGTTGACTCATGTAGATTTCTTCTTTTAAAATATCATTGAGAAATGCTGTCCTCACATCAAATTGCCTTATACATCGATCATGTTGAATTGCAACACTGAAAAGGCATTTCACTGTCTCAAATCTTGCAACAGGGCTAAATGTGTCAACATAATCTGCTCCAAACCATTGAGTATATCCTCTTGCTCCCAGTCGAGCATTATATCAAACATCATCATTATTTGCATTTAATTTTGTAGCAAACACACATCAATTTCCAATCATGTTGTTTGGTTTAATTTTGTAAACTAATTCCCGTGTTCCATTTTTCTTTAGAGCATCCATCTCTTCCTCCATTGGATTCTTCCTTTCTTCAGAATTCTCTGAGTGCAATGCTTCTTTATAGCTTCTTGGTGTCTCACAAAGAAACATCATTCTTGGTTGACAAACTGAATCTTCACAGTAACAAGATGGTTTCTTTAAATTTTGCCGTTCACATAAATTGTGGCTTCCTCTCTCCTCATTTCTTGCTTCCAAGTTACTTCCAGCTTCTCCCTCAGTGTCATATGACTGGTTGTTAACACTTTCGTCACTTGCAGCAACATTTTGGTTCATACAATGCTCTTCAAAATCAACATCTTCATGCTCGGTCTCCAAAGTATCTGCATTCTTATGTATAGCTGATATTTCAACAACCCTTTTAGACTTTTGATTACCGATAAGAGATTTCTGTAATGGCTTGCAATTGAACTTTGCATCTCTGCAAACATACATGCACCTTGTCAGGAAAATAAACACGGTATCCACAATCATTGTAACCAACCACATATCCTTTTGAAGATTTAGCATCAAACTTCTTTCGTTTCTGTGTAGGAATACAAGCATAGCATTCAGTTCCAAATATCACCAAATTATCAAAACGACCTTCTTTCTTCAAAAATATTTCACTTGGAGCTTTACCTTTAATTTTTGTGGTACCCGTCTGGTTCAAAGTGTATGTTGCAGCCAGAACTGCTTCATCCCACAATGCTTTTGGCAGATGCTCAGCAGAGCAAAGCCAAGAACGTGCCACCTTACGCAGGATTCTATTTTCCCGTTCAGCAATTCCATTCTGTTGAGGCGTATATGGTGCTGTGATTGAATGTTTCAGTCCAAATGAGCCAGCAAATTTTTGCATGTCTTTATTATGGAACTCCTTGCCACTATCTGTACATAATTCTTTCACAGTAACTTCAGTCTGAGTCTTTATCATTTTAATGAACAGTGGCATCTTTTCAGTGTATTCACATCTACTGAAAAACTGTTGCGTATTACCATTGCTGCTGTTTCCTCAGATTTTGAAGGATCTGTGTAGCTGCAGCTTCTTGAATTATCCACTGATGTTACATTAGTTAACAACATAGCACAATCTTCTCTTTTGTCTGCGGTGCTACATTCATTTGATCGATGGCCCTTTTTCTTACATTTAAAACGAACCTACCCTGTGTTACACTGTTTTGATAGGTGACCTACTTTACCACATGAAAAGCATTTTCTGTTTTCATTCCTTTTATAATGAGATGTTTTTAACGAATCTGCTTCAGAGGACGTTTGTTTGCACTTCTGTTGCGGTTTGTTAATCTTCATTTTCGACATCATTGCTATAGCAACACTTTCGTCATCACGATCTGTTATTGTTAGTTCATAATTCAAACACCGTTTTTGTAATTTATTCCATGTCTTTTTTTTCAGCAGGTAGCTCATGCCACGTAATATAAATGTTAACGAACTCCTTTGGCAAAGTTTGCAAAAATCGTGCATGAAGGTCACCATCGTCAATCGGCTTGTCCAACAATGAAAGCTGAGTTTGTACATCATCAAATTTGGCTAGATGACTTGTATACCTCCAGATGCCTCCCACACAATGTTATGGACTTTATTTCTAAGCAGATCAATGTTTTCAGCTGAGTGCACATTATACATCTTGTGTAGCTTATCCCAAACCTCTTAAGCAGTTTTGCATTCCCCAACACAAAGTAAAGGCTTTGTGTCAAGTGACAGAATTGTCTTTTCCTTGCCTTTGCAAGTTCGGTTTCGTAGCTCTGTCCGCTTCATTCTGGCCTAATAAGTTCACCACTTACAACATCAAAGATTTTGTTACACTCTAAAATAGTTATCATAATAATTCTCGAGCTCCCCCAGTTTTCTGCACCCGTGAGTTTATCTAGTTGTTGTCTTTTGTTGACCACTGTCTCATCTTTGCACTTCTGTATCGTCGAGTAATTCTTATCCGAAATCAGCACAGCTGTCGCACTTCATACGAACTTTTATCAACCACACACATACGCTACCATGTTGACAAATCATCAGATGCCGTTTTAGAAATGAATCATTTACTAAGCATCTTACAGTATGACAATATGATATGAAATACCAACTGCGCATTTCAAAACATAGCCAGAGATCATCACAACTACACCAAAAATGAACCAAAGAGTTTGAGACATGTGACGGACAACCTTCAAAGAATATGAACGATTGAAACATTAAAACTTTTACAGTGTATGTGCGCTAGCTGGACTAAAACTAGACTGTGACCTGTTGTTTATTCGCAGTGTTGTTTGTAGAAGAGTTTGACTCCCTTTCATGATCTTTTGTTTTTTCACAGCCCCATCTGATATTCTGTGAAATGCACATTCTGTCAGCATTTTCCAGCTCTATTGGATGTGATAGCCAGCAGTATCTTATGAAATTGATTGCTGGACCTAAAGCCTTGTTTAAATTGGAACCTCCTTCCTGGTTTATTTTAACAAAGTCCTTAATTGTGCTGTCCCAGGGACTAGGTGTAGTGCGTGTCAGGAAATGAAATTGGCTATAAATAGTGGCATGAGACTGAATAGTTCAGTCTGTTTGGAGTGCAAGAAGGGAGTACACATAGCAGCACAACTTGCAGTGCCTGAAGAAGATATTTTATTTAAAATGCCAACAACAGATTGACTGAACAGCTTGAAACACACTATTAGTCAATCGTGCGAAGAAACTTTGAGAGATCAGTTACACTGAATGCAGTATTTCATATTAAGTATTTAACTTTAAACATATGGGATCCTGATACCCTTTCTTGACACATAATAAGGAGTGAGGGAGATAAATGTGGGAGAATTGCTTAGAGGGAGAATTAGGTTTATGGTATTTAATGGCAATAAACTCTTTGGCTTTACATTTCTGTTGGGCCACTCCATGTCAACACACCTAGGCCTCCCAGCTCAGTCATTGTGGCTTTCATGGAATTTTTATTTGAACATTTGTACACGTCTCCAATGAACATTAGTAAAGTTTAATGTTTGTCAAACCAATACTGGCAGAGATTTGGTCACTTGTTTGACTCCACATGTGACTTTGCACAGAGTGAATGTGAATTTCTGGCGAATTTGAGTTCATACAGCTTGGGCTATATTTCATTGAAAGAAATTAAATTTGTCGTGCACAAACTGTGCCTTCTATTAAGAATAATAATGAAAAGCATTTTACAAGCCATATTTAGCCCAAAAGTTTTAGGCACAATCGCTTGAAACAGTTGGGGCCAGAAAAAAATTCAAATTTGGCTTCTTGTATTTCAGGGACTAAAGGTATCACAAACGTGTAACCTGACGTGTAGTAACCTAATAACACAAATCAAAAGTTTCATTTAAGTACCATTTTTCAGTACTGAATAAATTAAGTGCAAAGTGGAAGATGATGTTAAATAAATAAATAGAAATAAATAAATAAATAAATCAGTATGTTTGACTAAAGTTTGCAAAAAATTACATTCTATAAAACTTTCCAAACTGGGCACATCAGAAAGACCCTGGTTTTACGTGCTATAAAAGTGTTTTTGATTACCCGACTCGGACTAACAGTGCTAGGTAATTTGAATCAAAGTTGACCACAAAAATTATGGCAGGAAAGAAATGGAAAATTGAGTTTCGTATACGCAGAGTAAATGCAAGCTGAACCTGAAACGCAACATGTAACAGCTGAGTAGGAAAAGGATGTGGAATACAAAATTTCTTTTACCTAATATTTTCCAGTAATCTGAAGATTTGTCAAGATGATGATTTTTGTGAAAAGTTGAGGTAGGGTATGTTCAACACTTCAAAATGAGTGTCATTCAGGACAGTAGCTTTAAGCCCCCCAGAACAGTAGGTTTAATTTTCAACATGGGTTAATGATGCTACATAAGTGATAGCAAACTAGTCTGAAAGATTGTGGTGTGAATAAAGTTGCATCTAGGCTTCCCATGCCATGTAACTGTCTTTTTGTTGTGTGTGTCTGCAACTCATTGGTGAGCAGCAACTGTTTCTCCATGTCTCATTGCATGTAGATTTTATTTTTAAATTGATAAGTAATATCCCACCATATAGCTTTGGTCCATAGTGACATTGCCACTATTGATTCAAGGACATTCATTGCTGGAAGACTATTGCTTATTTACTTAAGCTGTTCCCACAGTAGGTGGCAGTCAATACATGATCATTGCATGAACTGTAAACAATGGATCGATGCAATATAGTAGGAGATTACCTGCCAATATATGAATAAAAAAACAAGGTGCAACAAAACACAGTCAACAGGTTGTTGAAGTGTAGCCTGTTGCTGTGGTACATTCCCTCAAATTTGTCTGTCATTTTCAGGTACTGCCAGTGCACTGTGGAAAATCAAACTTGATTTTCTGGATGTTTGAAAACATAATCATTCCAACTGTGATTACTTTGAAATCAGATATGGAAAATACATTTTTTAAAAGTAGGCAGAATGTGATGATTATTTTTAATTTTTATGAAAATCAAGTTTCAAGTTATTGTATAAAAATTTAGAGACCAGTACGTGAATGAGTAGGAATTAAAATCCATGGAGAAGAAGTAAAAACTCTGAGGTTCGCTGATGACATTGTAATTCTGTCAGAGACAGCAAAGGACCTGCAAGAGCAGCTGATAGGAATGGACAGTCTCTTGAAAGGATGATATAAGATGAACATCAACAGAAGAAAAATGAGGATAATGGAATGTAGTCGAATTAAGTTGGGTGATGCTGAGGGAATTAGATTAGGAAATGAGACACTTAAAGTAGTAAAGGAGTTTTGGTATTTGGGGAGCAAAATAACTGATGATGGTCGAAGTAGAGAGGATATAAAATGTAGATTGGCAATGGCAAGGAAAGCGTTTCTGAAGAAGAGAAATTTGTTAACATCGAGTATAGATTTAAGTGTCGGGAAGTCATTTCTGAAAGTATTTGTATGGAGTGTAGCCATGTATGGAAGTGAAACATGGACGATACATAGTTTGGACAAGAAGAGAATAGAAGCTTTAGAAATGTGGTGCTACAGAAGAATGCTGAAGATTAGATGGGTAGATCACATAACTAATGAGGAGGTATTGAATAGAATTGGAGAGAAGAGAAATTTGTGGCACAACTTGACTAGAAGAAGGGATCAGTTGGTGGGGCATATTCTGAGGCATCAAGGAATCACCAATTTCGTATTGGAGGGCAGCATGGAGGGTAAAATTCGTAGAGGGAGACCAAGAGATGAATACACTAAACAGATTCAGAAGGATGTAGGTTGCAGCAAGTACTGGGAGATGAAGAAGCTTGCACAGGATAGAGTAGCATGGAGAGCTGCAGCAAAGCAGTCTGTGGACTGAAGACCACAACAACAACAACGTTGCTTGATGGTTCTCTGGATCTTGACTTTTGATCCCCTCACTAAACACTCTTTCACTTCAGGCATGATCTACACACTTCATTGGCTTGGAGTTAACTGAACTTAAATGGCATTGCACAAAGACCATTGTACATCCCTTTACTTTAGTTGAGAAAAATAAGAAAGGATACTTGCTGTACACATTATGTATAAATGTGACGAAATGTGCAATGAGCTTACAATTTTATGTGCTGTTCCTTTGGCAATGGCATTAATAGATAGGTGAGAAAAGGGCACAATAAATCAAGAAAAAGAAACAAGAAGCCCATCCATAGAGTTAAATACCAGAAATTTCTATCTGGGTGTTTATTGTAAAGTGAATTAGTTTTTAGTCTGTTATTTTAAATAGCTTGTTAGTTTTTGGCTACAAGCTGCTAGCTATTATGGATTATCCATAATTATTACAAATTTATCACCTTCATTATGAAGAGGTACTAAAAATTACGGAAATGGACATTATTGATTTCATGTTAAAATATAAAAAATAATCGGAAGAGATACTGTTTGCTTTCCACCCGTCATATGCTATGAAAATGTTTTATAGGTTGTAATGATTTCTTTGCAGAGTACGTAGTAAACATATTTACGGATGATTTCAATGTAAAAGTCTAGTGTGTCGGCCATCTAGCATTGGAACTAAGAAAATTTGTACACACATCATCCATGTGTGGAAGTTGTTACCACCTGTGAATCTGTGCATGTGTATTAGGTGGCAGTGGAACATGCATGCTTACAGATCGTAGTCCAGTGATATTTACACAAGAGAACAAAAATTGCATAATAAGTAACAGCAAAGAACAATTGCTTAATAAATGGGAAACCTGAGCTCTCTGAAATTTTTAATTCGAATGAGTGGTTAAAAAAAAAAAAAATCTGTTAGTCCCCTTCAAGTTTCGTGCAGTATTTCCAGTAATCAGTGTATTTTCATCTAGTGTATTGTGCGTAGACCACTGATATTTTCGGTTATATTCATCCATTTAGATTTCGAAAACACTGTTAGTTGCTACTGGAAGTTTTAATTGTTTGTTAAAAATGGAGGAAGAAATGAGACTCTTTTTGTTTCTTCAGCAGCTGTCCTTAAAGAAAATCCTGACAAAAATGATAATGCGAAGTTAAACAGTGCGAAAGATATCCTGAGTGAAAGTGACAAAAATCCTATGTAAAATTCAGACAATAATATAGTGGAACACCAAAGTACTAGTACAGTGGATAGCGTTGTTATAGAGAAATGTTAAACTGGACAGAAATTTTGGAAACAGTGTACCAAAAATGGCGATGTTTGGTAAAATAAATAAATCATACCAACGTGTGTTTCGTAGAGTGGGTTCATGAGACATTTCTATAAAGCATCCTGGTCTTGATGATGGTTGTCGCCACATTCTCTTCAAAGTACATATAAGCCTAACAAACATTGTCTTCAAATGCATCATTGTTATCCTTTGGAATAAAACCTGATGGAGACCCTTGTCACCTATGTTGAAATGCTTTTTAGTTCATTTATTGTTGAACATGGCCTGCCAATTTCTTGTGCAGATCATACTTAACAACATATTAAAAATGTTTCCTAATTCTCAGATTTCTAAAAAAAAAATCCAATTGTGGAAGAGCTAAAATAACTGCAGTTATAAATTCTTTGTCACCTTGAACACAGCCGAATACTTAGAAGGAAACCCCTTTTCTCTTGCAACTGATGGTATCACAGACGTTAAAGATGTGAAACTTTATCCAATTAACATCACTCACTTCGATGTTAAACAGGGAAAGATATGCACCACAAGACTACCCTTGCTGGAATCAAGTTTAACACTGGGGAATAAATTTTTAACCTCTTGAGTGGTGAACAGCTAAGAAAAGAAAATCCCTGGAAAAATTAAATTGCATTTGCATGTGGTAATGCAAATACAATGGTTGGACATAAAAAAGATAAGAGGAATTGATGCTGTTTTAAAGTAAGTTCAGCCACACATAAGGATTCAATCTTGTTCCTGCCATCTGCTTCATTTAGCTGCACAAAAAAATGCTGTGGAAAGCCTACAATATTTTGATGCTGAAGAATTTGCAATGGACATTTTCTACTTTCTCCAAAAGAGTTCAAAAAGACAGTCTACTATGGCACTAAACCCCATAAACATACTGAAGTATGTTTGTACAAGATGGTTTTCTCTGCTCCAGTCAGTAAAAAGAATAACTGAACAGTGGGAACCCCTTGTAAAATTTTTCACTGAGGAAGCTTAAAAAAATTTGAACAACTCTCACATGCCTAGAGTGCACCCTACTCTAAATGATCCAGTAACCAAGCCAAATTTTCTTTTACCATTTTGTTATTTACCAAAACAAATGTATTCATTCAGAAAGAAGAGCCAGTAATTCACAGATTTCATAGCATACTAAATCACTTATTTATGATTTGATTGTGAGATTTATCAATCTTTCTGCAGTAAGTGCTTCTGGTAGTCTGTTGGAATAGAAATTTAAAAAAAAAATAAGTATCACAAATGGGGTGAAGGTATTGTCATTGGTGTAGACATTAGAAGCTATGTTTGTCGTACCAAGCTGGAAAAATTTGTAGTTACCAATTTTTATGAAGACACCAGAAGATTTTTCATCAACTCATGTAGTTCCAGCAAAGAAAAATTTGCACTACGTATCACTTCTTAAAAATCTTACAGAAGTTGGAGATAGGAAAAGAAAATCTTTATGGTCAGTCATAAAGCTGAAGAGCCAATTCCTAATGTTCTGAGTGATTGTGAAAAAACACATTAGAACTTGAGTATTCCAGATATCGGTTTGACTTGGGAATAGTGGATGAAGAGAGAGCCGATACTGCTTGGTGCAAACTATCTGCTATGTGTGATGCATCAGGCATTGAAAAGAATCCATCACTGAGGAGGCTTATGTTTGCATTACTGCTTGTTCCTCATAATAATGCTGCCTGTGAAAGAATTTTTAGTAAGAATTTTTAGTATTGGTAGGAAAAAACGGTACTGAATTTCGGTCTAGTATGCATACAGGAACCGTGAGGGCTTGCTTTGATCACCAGTAAAATGAACCCTTTATCTTCAGGAAGAGCATGTTACCAAAATAATTTTTCAAAGGATAGGATTCAGGCTGCGAAGAGTGCAGTTAGATTATCAGTCAAATGAAGATTTTGTACTGACCCAAGTAGAAGCAGATCCAGGAAGAAGAAACAGGCTTCTCATTTTATGGTGTAATTGGATTTTGTTTATGTTTCACTTTCCTTTTAATTAATAATTTGAGAGATATATGTGTATTGATTATGCATTTTTTGTAAATTACAGAAAAGTTTCTGAAGCACCTTTATGTAGACTAAACTGATTTTTAGCTTTATCCACTTATCCTTATTTTTTTCCTTTACAATTGTTTTAATTGTGGGAAAATCTTCTTTATTTAAGCCAGAAAGTCTCTGAAATACAGTGCAGGGTTGCCACAGGTTCTGGAAATCGGGGAGTTATAAATTTATCAGGGAAATTTGGGGAAAAAACCACTGGAAAAATCTCGTTTTTTGTCTCGGTAGATGAAACAGTTTACTGATATGTCTTGCATTGTCACTGGTTGGATGCAGCTGAGCACGTGTGCTGCTTCCCTATTCCCTCATTTCTACTGCTTCTTCCCTTCCTACCACTTTTCTCAGCTTGCAGTCAGTGCTGCCACCACTTCTTGCCGTTATCCTAGCATCTGCCAATGAGAGACAGGGAGGCGTGAGGAGTGGTTTGTTTGGATCTGACTGTTGACGCAGCTGCTGGGTACAGCAGTCGTGTACATGAGTTGCGTCTGAGTGATTGTGTGAATGTGTGTGCACTGTAGTTTTCTGACAAAGGCTATGGCCGAAAATTTAGTTGTGAGAGTGTGATTATCTCTTCTACCTACCTGTCTGGCTCAGCAATCATCTTTACGATGAGTTACTACCTATCCTCATTATTTTTGATTCTGAGTATTTGCACAAGTTATCTGTTGAATGGATTGATCACCATGGTCCCATTTCATCAACATAGTGTCTGTGACTCGTGAAAAGCTGGCTACACTAATGGATTTCTGTGACAGACAAAAACCACAGGCTATTTCTGTGGGGTATCTGTAATGGACAAGGCCTGCTGATCTGAAGCCTTTCATTTCCCACTAATTTGCTGGTCCTATCCATCAGATCTAGTCTCACCGAACTGCCAGCTCTCTGGGTCTGTTTGTGTGTGTCATAATGCAGTGGATTTTTGTGGTTTATCCATGGACTCAAGACTGCCGTGCTCCTCGGCAGGCTAGAGACCACATGCGAAGGATTTCAGAAATTGCAACTGTCTTACCACAAGTATGTTGCAAGGTGTGTCATGTTATAGACATTTTGTTTAATCTAGTACATTTTAGCATTTCGAAAGCAGTTTATATGTTAGAAAGTATGGACAATAAGGAGGATATTGTGGCAGTCACTGCTGGTTTGTATGCTGTGTCCTAAAATATTTCTCAAAACAAAAATCACGCAATGCCTGTAAACTAATAGATGTGACACAGTGGGTAATAACAGACAATAATGAACGTAGTAGAACCAACATTTTATTGGCTGTCACCTATATTGTTGATTTACCCACCTTATACACTTTTTTTCAAGAGGCCTATTTTTTTCTGAAGTTATTTTTGAAATAAGTGAAGATATTGTAAATCTGTCTTGTGACTCCAAGGAAATGCATATTTTTTTCACCAAATGTGTTTTGTTTTATTGAAATAAAATCAGTTGGCTTTAATGAAACACACATACCCTTTGGCTTGCTTTCCCCATCTAAAAAACAGTTAATTGCAAAAGATGTTGCTCACATTAGAAAACACTCTCTGCTTGCAAGTTTTCATGTACCATAGCTGCAAAAACAGATTGTCAACTTACGTCTTTACTTACCCTTGAGATCTCAAAATTTGTCAGAGAAAAAATGCTAAAACTTGTCTGAAAATCAGGGAAATATCAGGGAATTTCACTTGGGGACACTTGTGGCAACCCTGACAGTGGTTAAAGACCTAAAACACAATTCTAATTTTTAAAATTTTCAGACTAAATTGCTCCAGGCAAATGCCGGGATGGTTTCTTTGAAAGGGCACGGCTGATTTCCTTCCTGATCCTTGACACAGAGCTTTTACTCTAAATTTCCTCGATGTAATAATAATAATAATAATAATAATAATAATAATTCCCGTGGAGGCCTGGGAAAAGAATAGGCCTCTGGTATGTTCTGCCAGTCGTAAAAGGCGACGAAAAGAACAAACTACTAATAGGGCTAAACCCCCTTTTAGTGTGATTAGTTGGTTCAGGACAGAACTAAAGAAGCCTCGGACAAGCGCCGTCATGGTCGGGGAGGACGCTTGAACCCTATGCCCGCCCACAATGGTAACGACACTGCTAGCCAACTGGAAAATGATTTTAATCCAAATAGAGGTGTATTGCAGGATATGTTTCCTGCAACCACCCTAGAAGGAAAACAAAGACAGAGGATGAAATAGTCAGATGAAGTTAATCGACACCTCATGTTCTGTTATTACCAAGCAACAAACCTAGGAACCAACACAACTGGATACAGATCACAAGTATACACAACATTTATTACCAAATACCCAGAATTAAAATTTTTAACAGAACAACGACTAGCTGATCAGATCCGTGTAATAATCAAAAATAACAGGATACCCCAGTCAGAATTAGAAAACATCAAACAACAAGTACAACAAATACTGGAACAAAATAATGTGCAATCAGAAGAAGAAGAAGAAAATACAGTAATGGACTCAAACATCCCAGAGCAAACAAACAAAGAACAATACGCATCAATTAAACAATCAGAGGAAAACAAAATCTTAAGACAGCCACCAGAACAAGCACAAATAGGACACGAAGTGACACACGTGTTAGATATAGAAGAAAAATTTCAGCTGACATATATAGAATACAAAGACACAAATACAGACATTAGACCATTCTTGCAAAGACTGCCAAATAACCCACAAGTCGAAACAACAATAAAAACTATCAACACAATCATACACAACAAAATAAATGAAAACACAACTATGGAAGAGTTACAACTACTGGTTTATATAGGAGCACTCACTACACTAAATATACACACTAGGCAGAGATCAGAACCAACCAACACACAGAAGAAACCCACAAAACCAGCATGGCAACACGGGCTACAGATCAGAATAGAAAAACTGAGAAAGGACATCGGACAGCTAACACAATTTATAAGAAATGAAATGTCAGAAAAAAAAACGAAAAAGGTTAGGTAAAATCTGACAACAAGAAGGGATAGAGCAATTAGATGAAAAGAAACAGAAATTACAAGCATTGGCCAAACGACTTAGAAGATACAAAAAAAGTGAAAATAGAAGGAAACAAAACCAAACATTCAACACAAACCAAAAGAAATTTTACCAGACAATAGATAACACACACATTAAAATAGACAATCCACCAAACATAACAGACATGGAACACTCCTGGAGCAACATATTGTCAAACCCGGTACAACATAACAGGCATGCACGGTGGATACAAGCAGAAACAGACACATACAAGATGATACCACAGATGCCTGAAGTGATAATTTTGCAACATGAAGTCACCCAAGCAATTAATTCTACTCACAATTGGAAAGCCCCTGGAAAAGATAAAATAGCAAATTTCTGGCTAAAGTAGTTCACCTCAACACATTCGCATCTAACTAAATTATTTAATAGTTACATTGCAGACCCATACACATTCCCTGATACACTTACACATGGAATAACTTATCTGAAACCTAAAGGTCAAGCAGACACAGCAAACCCAGCAAAATATCGCCCCATAACATGCCTACCAACAATATACAAAATATTAACTTCAGTCATTACACAGAAATTAATGACACATACAACACAGAACAAAATTATAAATGAAGAACAAAAAGGCTGCTGCAAAGGAGCACGAGGTTGTAAAGAGCAACTGATAATAGATGCAGAGGTGACATATCAAGCTAAAACTAAACAAAGGTCACTACACTATGCATACATTGATTACCAAAAAGCTTTTGATAGTGTACCCCACTCATGGTTACTACAAATATTGGAAATACACAAAGTGGATCCTAAATTGATACAGTTCCTAAACATAGTAATGAAAAATTGGAAAACCACACTTAATATCCAAACAAATTCAAATAATACCACATCACAACCAATACAGATTAAGTGTGGAATATACCAAGGAGACTCATTAAGTCCTTTCTGGTTCTGCCTTGCCTTGAACCCACTATCCAACATGCTAAATAATACAAACTATGGATACAATATTACTGGAACATACCCACACAAAATCACACATTTGCTATACATGGATGATCTAAAACTACTGGCAGCAACAAATCAACAACTCAACCAATTACTAAAGATAACAGAAGTATTCAGCAATGATATAAATATGGCTTTTGGAACAGACAAATGTAAGAAAAATAGCATAGTCAAGGGAAAACACACTAAACAAGAAGATTACATATTGGATAACCACAGCGACTGCATAGAAGCGATGGAAAAAACAGATGCCTATAAATATCTAGGATACAGACAAAAAATAGGAATAGATAATACAAATATTAAAGAAGAACTAAAAGAAAAATATAGACAAAGACTAACAAAAATACTGAAAACAGAATTGACAGGAAGAAACAAGACAAAAGATATAAATACTTATGCTATACCAATATTGACCTACTCATTTGGAGTAGTGAAATGGAGTAACACAGACCTAGAAGCACTCAATACACTTACACGATCACAATGCCACAAATATAGAATACATCACATACATTCAGCAACAGAAAGATTCACATTAAACAGAAAGGAAGGAGGAAGGGGATTTATCGACATAAAAAACCTACATTATGGACAGGTAGACAATTTAAGAAAATTCTTTATAGAACGAGCAGAAACTAGCAAAATACACAAAGCAATCACTCGTATAAATACTTCGGCTACACCACTGCAATTTCATAACCACTTCTACAACCCTTTAGATCACATAACATCAACAGACACGAAGAAAATAAATTGGAAAGAGAAAACACTACATGGCAAGCACCCGTATCATCTAACACAGCCACACATCGATCAAGACGCATCCAACAGATGGCTAAGAAAAGGCAATATATACAGTGAGACGGAAGGATTCATGATTGTAATACAGGATCAAAAAATAAACACCAGATATTACAGCAAGCATATTATTAAAGATCCCAATACCACAACAGATAAATGCAGACTTTGCAAACAACAAATAGAAACAGTAGATCACATCACAAGCAGATGTACAATACTAGCAAATACAGAATACCCCAGAAGACATGACAATGTAGCAAAAATAATACATCAACAGCTTGCCTTACAACATAAACTTACAAAACAACGCATTACCACATACAAGTATGCACCACAAAGTGTACTGGAGAATGATGAATTCAAATTATACTGGAACAGAACCATTATAACAGATAAAACAACACCACATAACAAACCTGACATCATACTCACCAATAAAAAGAAGAAATTAACACAACTAATCGAAATATCCATACCCAATACAACAAATATACAGAAGAAAACAGGAGAAAAAATTGAAAAATACATCCAACTGGCTGAGGAAGTCAAGGACATGTGGAATTAGGATAAAGTTGACATTATACCAATTATACTATCAACTACAGGAGTCATACCACACAATATCCACCAGTACATCAATGCAATACAGCTACATCCAAACTTATATATACAACTACTGAAATCTGTAATTATTGATACATGTTCAATTACCCGAAAGTTCCTAAATGCAATATAACACATACCATACAGTTAAAAGGAAGTGACGCTTCATCAAGGTCCGCGTCACTTTCCACTTTTAACCAGACTTAACGTCTGAGAAAGTAAAGAAATAATAATAATAATAATAATAATAATAATAATAATAATAATAATAATAATAATAATAATAATAATTTCAGAGATAAACCCACTTCGTATTTGCCATGTGATTACTGAAGCCTCTTCTCAAGGGTGGGAGCTATGAGACCAAATGCTGTAGTAGTTAATACCACGAGTACACAGAACAGTTGGGAGTACCAGTTGCAGCCTTCATTGCATAACCCACTAACAAAACTATTCCTGCCACAAAACTTTCAAAACATTACCTATTTTTATTTCCATATAATATTAAACATTTTTGAAAATATATTGCTTTGGCCTTACCCATGAACCATGGACCTTGCCGTTGGTGGGGAGGCTTGCGTGCCTCAGCGAAACAGATAGCCGTACCGTAGGTGCAACCACAACGGAGGGGTATCTGTTGAGAGGCCAGACAAATGTGTGGTTCCTGAAGAGGGGCAGCAGCCTTTTCAGTAGTTGCAGGGGCAACAGTCTGGATGATTGACTGATCTGGCCTTGTAACACTAACCAAAACGATCTTGCTATGCTGGTACTGCGAACGGCTGAAAGCGAGGGGAAACTACGGCCGTAATTTTTCCCCGAGGGCATGCAGCTTTACTGTATGGTTAAATGATGATGGTGTCCTCTTGGGTAAAATATTCCGGGGGTAAAATAGTCCCCCATTCGGATCTCCGGGCGGGGACTACTCAAGAGGACGTTGTTATCAGGAGAAAAAAAAGTGGCGTTCTATGGGTCAGTGTATGGAATGTCAGATCCCTTAATCGGGCAGGTAGGTTAGAAAATTTAAAAAGGGGAGTGGATAGGTTAAAGTTAGATATAGTGGGAATTAGCGAAGTTCGGTGGCAGGAAGAAGCAGACTTTTTGTCAGGTGAATACAGGGTTATAAATACAAAATCAAATAGGAGTAATGCAGGAGTCGGTTTAATAATGAATAAAAAAATAGGAGGTAAGATACTACAAACAGCATAGTGAACGCATTATTGTGGCCGAGATAGACACGAAGCCCACGCCTACTACAGTAGTACAAGTTTATATGCCAACTAGCTCTGCAAATGACGAAGAAATTGATGAAATGTATGATGAGGTAAAAGAAATTATTCAGGTAGTGAAGGGAGACGAAAATTTAATAGTCATGGATGACTGGAACTCGATAGTAGGAAAAGGACGGGAAGGAAACGTAGTAGGTCAATATGGAATGGGATTAAGGAATGAAAGAGGAAGCTTCCTGGTAGAATTTTGCACAGAGCATCATAGCTAACACTTGGTTCAAGAATCATAAAAGAGGGTTGTATACCTGGAAGAAGCCTGAAGATACTAGAAGGTCTCGGATAGATTATATAATGGTAAGACAGAGATTCAGGAACCAGGTTTTAAATTGAAAGACATTACCAGGGGCTGATGTGGACTCTGACCACAATCTATTGGTTATGAACTGTAGATTGAAACTGAAGAAACTGCAAAAAGGTGGGAATTTGAGAAGATGGGACCTGGGTAAACTGAAAGAACCAGAGGTTGTAAGAGGTTGTAGAGAGCTTCAGGGAGAGCATTAGGGAACGATTGACAAGAATGGGGGAAAGAAATACAGTAGAAGACGAATGGGTAGCTTTGAGAGATGAAATAGTGAAGGCAGCAGAGGATCAAGTAGGTAAAAAGACAAGGGCTAGTGGAAATCCTTGGGTAACAGAAGAGATATTGAATTTAATTGATGAAAGGAGAAAATATAAAAATGCCGTAAATGAAGCAGGCAAAAATGTGGTCAACATGAAGTGCAAAATGTCTAAGCAGGGATGGCTAGAGGCCAATGTAAGGATGTAGAGGCGCATATCACTAGGGGTAAAATAGATACTGCGTACAGGAAAATTAAAGAGACCTTTGGAGAAAAAAGAACCACTTGCATGAATATCAAGAGCTCAGATGGAAAACCAGTTCTAAGCAAAGAAGAGAAAGCAGAAAGGTGGAAGGAGTATATAGAGGGTCTATACATGGGCGATGTACTTGAGGAAAATATTATAGGAATGGAAGAGAATGTAGATGGAGATGAAAGATGAGATATGATACTGCGTGAAGAGTTTGACAGAGCACTAAAAGACCTAATCTGGAACAAGGCACTGGGAGTAGACAGCATTCAATTAGAACTACTGACAGCCTTGGAAGAGCCAGGCCTAACAAAACTCTACCATCTAGTGAGCAAGGTGTATGAGACAGGCGAAATACCCTCAGACTTCAAGAGGAACATAATAATTCCAATCCCAAAGAAAGCAGGTGTTGACAGATGAGAAAATTACCGAACTGTCAGTTTTATAAGCCACGGCTGCAAAATACTAACACGAATTCTTTTACAGACAAATGGGACCCTACGACTTATCTTAGATAATAGATTAAGGGAAGGCAAACCTGTGTTTCTAGCATTTGTAGATTTAGAGAAAGCTTTTGACAATGTTGAGTGGAATACTCTCTTTCAAATTCTGAAGGTGGCAGGGGTAAAATACAGGGAGCGAAAGGCTATTTACAATTTGTACAGAAATCGGATGGCAGTTATAAGAGTCGAGGGACATGAAAGGGGAGCAGTGGTTGGGAAGGGAGTGAGACAGGCTTGTAGCCTATCCCTGATGTTATTCAATCTGTATATTGAGCAAGCAGTAAAGGAAAGAAAAGAAAAATTCGGAGTAGGAATTAAATCCATGGAGAGGAAATAAAAACTTTGAGGTTCGCCGATGACATTGTAATTCTGACAGAGACAGCAAAGGACCAGAAGAGCAGCTGAATGGAATGGACAGTCTCTTGAAAGGATGACATAAGATGAACATCAACAGAAGAAAAATGAGGATAATGGAATGTAGTCGAATTAAATCGGGTGATGCTGCAGGAATTAGATTAGGAAATGAGAGGCTTAAAGTAGTAAATGAGTTTTGTTATTTGGGGAGCAAAATAACTGATGGTCTAAGTAGAGAGGATATAAAATGTAGACTGGCAATGGCAAGGAAAGCGTTTCTGAAGAAGAGAAATTTGTTAACATCGAGTGTAGATTTAAGCGTCAGGAAGTCGTTCCTGAAAGTATTTGTATGGAGTGTAGTCATGTATGGAAGTGAAACGTGGACGATAAATAGTTTGGACAAGAAGAGAATAGAAGCTTTTGAAATGTGGTGCTACAGAAGAATGCTGAAGATGGGATGGGTAGGTCACATAACTAATAAGGAGATATTGAACAGAATTTGAGAGAAGAGAAATTTGTGGCACAACATGAGTAGGAGAAGGGATCGGTTGGTGGGGCATATTCTGAGGCATCAAGGGATCACCAATTTAGTATTGGAGGGCAGAATGGAATGTAAAAATCGTAGAGGGAGACCAAGAGATGAATACACTAAACAGATTCAGAAGGATGTAGGTTGCAGTAGGTGCTGGGAGATGAAGCAGCTTGCACAGGATAGAGTAGCATGGAGAGATGCATCAAACCAGCCTCAGGACTGAAGACGAAAACAGCAACATTGCTTGGCAACTGATTTCTTAGTTTATCTTGAAAATCCAAGGAGATATGTAGGTGAAAGTGGATAAAACATGTTATCTCAAGATAATTTGGGCTCATCACAAATCTCTGAAAGTACTTGCTACAACATGGTGTTTCACACAGAGAATAAAATTTTTAATTAAAGACAGAAATCAGACTGCAGCTATATACATATGAGGGTCACACTAGCATGTTATTATAAATCAGCTTTTGTATCATAGATTGAAGCAAGGAGTGACGCGCAAGGGGACCTGGCACCAGAGGCAGTAGTTTCGCGTTTCTCTCCGGACGTGCTTCTCACGGGCATTCTGCTCTGTTGGTTCAGTGACTTCTGGGAAATATCTTTTTGTCAACTGAGGAGGGTGGTGCGTTTGTGCTGGTTGGCTTGCATTAGGAGGGTCAACATAAAATTCTGTGAATCCTTTTTCCCCTCCTGATTTGCCATACAAAATAAAATAATTCTACACAGAAACTTCTAGCAAACAAAGATTTTGTTGTTGTACTTCTTGTCTTCTGTGTACAGTATCCAATGCCATTCACTGATCGGCTCGAGAATAGTTGAAAGGAGTACCACATCTATCTTGTCTTTTCAGCGCAATGCTAGAACTTTTTCACTTGCAAATTCTGCCTGTTGTAATTTTATATTTTGTAGAAACTGTGACATCTCTGGGTCATTTTTAGTGTTCCATAACTATCAGTTAACCTCTAAATTGGTAATCTGCTAACTGTGGAGATGTGTAAAAGCTATCTACATCTATACTCTGCAAACCACCTTGAGGTGTGTGGCAGAGGGTACGACCCATTGTACTACTTATTATGGCTTGTTCCCTATCCATTTACATATGGAGTGCAGGAAGAGTGAGTGTTTGAATGCCTCTGTATGTGCAGTAATTATTCTAATCTTATATTATTGCTTTGTAAGCAATACGTTACAGGGTTGTATATATTCTTAGAGTTACAGTTTAAAGCCAGTTTTTGATATTTTAATAGACTTTCTCAGACTATCTAACATCTGTCTTCAACAGTCTTTAAACAAACCTGTGACCATTCGTGCTACCCCCCTCTGCAGAAGTTCAATATCCCTTGTTAATTCCATCTAGTATTGGTCCCACACACTTGAGCAATATTGTAGAACTGTTCGCACAAGTGATTTGTAAGCAATCTCCTTTGTAGATTGATTGCACTTCCCCAGTATTCTACCAATAAAACAAAGTATACCACCTGCCTTACCCCCAACTGAATCTAAGTGATCATTCCATTTCATACCCCTGCAGAGTGTTACACCTAGGTATTTGTATGAACTGGCTAATTCCAACAGTGACTCATTGATTATATTCATAGGATACTACGTTTCTTCATTTTGTGAAGTCCAAAATTGTACATTTCTGAACATTTAAAGCAAGTTACCAATCTCTGCACCACTTTGAAATCTTAAGATCTGGCTGAATATTTATGTAGCTTCTTTCAGATAGTACTGCATTATAAATAACTGCATCAAAGCCTGATTTTACTGTTAATATTGTCTGCAAGCTCATTAATATATAACATGAACAGCAAGGGTCCAACACATATCCAACACACATCCCTGGGGCACACCCAAAGTTGCTTCTATTAATGATGATGATGATGATGATGATGATGATGATGATGATTGTCCATCCAAGATAACATTTTGCATTCTCCCTAACAAAAAGTCCTCAATACAGTCACAAATTTCACTTGCTACTGCATATGATCGTACTAATGACAATAAACATACATGTAGTATGAGTCAAATGCTTTTTGGAAATCGAGAAGTACTGGATCTACCTGATTGCCTTGATCCAAAACTTTCAGTATGCCATGTGAGAAAAGTGCAATTTGGGTTTCACGTGATCGATGTTTCCAATATCCGTGCTTGGGGTTGGCATTGAGGAGGTTGTTCTAATCAAGATACCTCATATGTTTGAACTCTGAATAGATTCCGAGATTATACAACAAATCAATGTCAAGGATATTGGATGGTACTTTTGTGCATCACTTCTACTAGCCTTCTTGCAGACTGGTGTGATGTATGCCTTTCACCAAGAACTGGGCATGGTTTTTTGTTTGAGGGATCTGCAGTAGATTATAGTCAGAAGAGGGGCTAAGTCAACCACAAAGTCAGTATAGAATCTGACAGGGATTCTATTGGACCCTGGAGCTTTGTTCAGTTTTAACGATTTTGGATGTTTCTCAACACCACTGACACTAATACTTATTTCATTTGTCTTTTTGGTGGTACGAGGATGAAATTGGGGCAATTCTCCATTCATATTTTCTGTGGTATGAGGATTAAATGGTAAATTCTTCTGGGTTTTCCTTTGTAAAGGAACATTTGAAAGTGGAGTTAAGCATTTCAGCTTTTGCTTCGCTACCATTAGTTTCAGTTTCTGTCTGATTCACTAGGTACGGGACTCTAACTTTGGTGCCACTAACAGCCTTTGCATACAACCAGAATTTCTTTGGGTTCTGTGAAAGATCATGTGACATTATTCTGCTATGGTAGTCATTGAAGACTTCATGTATTGCTCTCTTGACAGCCAAATGTGTTTCATTCAGCATCCCTCTATCTATAGCCCTACTATTTGTTTTACACTTATTATGCAGTAATCTCTGTTCTTTAGAATTTTTTTACAGTGATTATATATTATGGATGTTCCCTCCAATATGAACTGTTCTGCTGGGTACATATCTATCCAATGCTGCATGGTCAACTATTCTTTAAAACATAGGGTAGGGCCACATGAACTCTGGCTGTGTTGAAAGTCTCAAGCTTCTCATTGAGGTATGACACTACCGATTTTTTTTATCTAGTTTTCTGAACATATATACCTTTTCTGCTTGTTTTAGGTGTTCTTTGTACTTTGGTAATCATTGTTGCTCCAACTGCATCATGGTCTATGATACCAGTTTCAGTGTGGTCATCCTCAAGAGAGGTCAGGTCCAATGAACTTCTATTTTGAGTGGGGTTCCCAACTATCTGTTCTAGGTAGTTTTCAGAGAATGCATTTAGTAATATTTCACAGGATGTCTTACCATGCCCACCTCTAACAAAACTGTATTTTTCCCCGACTGATTGTTGGATGATTTTAAGTCTCCACCAATGATTACAATATGATTGGGGAATTAACGTTCAAGTGATCTGCAGTTTTCTCTAAAAGTTTTTGGTTACATCAGGAGATAAGTTTGGTTGTCAATAGAAGCACTCAATTATCATTTTATACCCACCCCTGATACCGAGTCTTGCCCAACCTTGCTACAGTGTGGTTCTGAAAATGTCAAAACATCGCGTGATGCGATCGGAAAATTCGTAAAGTCTGCATGCTGTTTTGTCCCATTCCGTTTAAATAATCAGGAATCACACATACCTGCTAGATGATTCACACGGCATGTGGAATTTTATTAAATATCCTGCCCTTTCCATGGGGATTTACTGTGCCCAACCCAGTCAGCCCCTGTACCAAAGTAGACTTCCATCCACCATAATGTCCCATTCAGGAACATGATAAGTTTTAAATTTATTTTCAAGGTGCCGGTAAACTTGTCAGATATAGTTCATTGTGGGATATGTATGATTTGCAGCATCATAAAATTCATTCTCAGAAAAATGAAGACACTTTTTGATTTAGCAAAACCTCTTGTAAGACATTACATAATTGAAAATGGAGTTGATATGCTTGCCCACAATGTCCAGTACATTTGCAATTCGGGTTACTGAACAACACTTTACAAAATGGTTACAGCAAGGAAAATTCGAAGCTCTTCACATGACGGTAGCAACACATTACATCTGGTCACTGAAACACATTGAGTGATATATTTAGCTGTTTCCACCTTCCCACATGTGTCATTGCCATCAAATTCCTGTCAGAAAAAGTGTTCAAATATTTCAAGTTTGTCATCGGCAAAATGAATCGTACACCTGGGATTAGCTGTAAATGGAAATCGTGGTGAAGCACAGTCAGTATTTTGATCAACAACATTCCACAATCTGACCTGAGACAATCTATATTGGTGTCTTCCTCACAATCTTCCCCACTTAATTAAAGTTTGGAAGTGTTGTTAACAGATTCCGAAACAGGAATGTCTTCCCACTGCTCTTCCTCACTGGTATAATAAAGTCATTTTAGCGAACTGTGAGCAGACATAATACTGCAACAGCTGCATCAAAATGCTATGAAACAACATGTAATCTTGCAAAAACTTCAAGAGTACAAGCCATAGCAATACACTGCAACACGACGACGTTTACAATTTGGATGTTGGTGCAGGGATGCACAAAATATGGAGGCATGAGTTATCTCAGAATAATATTTCCCAGCAAAACAGTTTAACCTGAGTTCTCAGAATAACCAGTTAAGAGGTTAATATTATGTAGTTTATTTGTCAGTGTTGTATTGTAGATTAATCACTTTTTTATATTCTAATATACTAATGGTATGTTTTTCAGGAGTCGGTGCATATGTTTCGCCAGATATGATGGTAGCAGAATACTCACTCCGTGAGAAACAACCGGGTATGCCATACACGTGGACATCGCGGGGACCTACGATAGATGGTGATTTTGGTGTGACCGTCTGTGCTCCTGGTGGTGCAATCACCTCAGTCCCTAACTTTACCTTAAGGAATAGCCAGCTGATGAATGGGACTAGCATGGCCTCTCCACATGTCTGCGGTGCAATAGGTTGGTAGAAAAATTAATTTCTGGCAGAGTGCTCAGTTTATCATCAGGTTGTTTTCACACTGTGAAATTTGAAATGAAGTGAGTGGCCCATAGGGCAATTCAGAAAGTAAATGAATGTACACTGACAGCATCACATAAAAAGGCATGTGCTATAACCTTTGTTAAAACCAATAAAAAATTAAATCCAAACAGTGTTCTCCATGTGTAAAAGCTGCAAAATTAATAATTAAGAACTAAATTTTTAAAAGAGGATGATATGTTTGAGGCAACCTGTCTTTGAAATGTTCATTCAGTCTCAGCCATTAATGACTAAAAAGCTATTGGTAAAGTTCAATACACACAGTCGGGGAGTGCAGATTGCTAATCCGTGACTACCAGTCGAAGAGCTCATTCGGTTACAATCTGTGCTTCTTAGTTTACAATACAGTTGCGCCTGGAAAGTAAACAATGCTTAACAAATGAGGGTGATCAATTTCCCTTTGAAAAATGTCCCAGGATCTCTGTCTAGAAACCAGTCATAATATTATCATGAGGAGATAATATACTGTCTTCTTCTACTATGGGAGACATTGTCACATGTGCAGTTTGCAGCACATCTGTTGTAACAAGCCTCTGCATTATTAGATTCGTGGTAGCTAACTTCATGTTTGTGAAATTGTCACCAATAATGATCACACTATTAAGGCAATGTGGTAAACCTGGCTGATACTATAGAAGGCTGTAAACGTGGAAGAGACCTCGAGACACCAGAAGGTTTCAGATATTATTGTACATTGTGTCCCGTTTTTCTTGACCATCCTAAATAACTGTTCGTCCAGATGCAAATTACAAAATGTTTCAAGCAAATGTTCTTCAGCCATCAGGGGGACATTAATCAGCATGATAGCCTTCATTGTAGCTTTGTTTTACTATAACGGAAGGCCTTGTGGAGGGCAAAAGGGCAAGAGGCAGACCTAGAAGAAAGTACATAAGCCAGATAATGCAGGACCTAGGATGCGGAAGTTTCACGGAATTGAAGAGGCTGGCTGACAATCGCACTGAATGTAGAGCTGCTGCAAATCAATCTTAGGATTGGCAACTTAAGAAGAAGATGGACAGCAGTATGACTTTTTTAAATGTCATCCTGTAAGTCATTTCCTCTCCTAAAGACCTATCCAAAAATTTATTACAGTGTACCATTCACTGAAACACAAAGTTATTAATTACACAATGTTGTGTTTCAGTGAATGGTACACTGTGACACATTTTTTAATAGGTTTTTAGGAGAGGAAATGAATTACCGAATAAAAATACAGGGTGCATTTAAGTCATACTGCTGTTCATATCTTTGTTAAAAACAAAGCTAAAATGAAGGCAATCAAGCTGATTGGGTTCCCCATGACGGCTAAAGAACGTTTGTTTGAAACATTTTGTAATTTGCATCTGGACAAATAGTTATTTAGGATGGTAAAGATAAATGGGACACCCTGTGTAGTGGTTAGACAGAGATTTAGGAACCAGGTTTTAAATTGTGAGACATTTCCATGGGCAGATGTGGACTCTGAGCACAATTTATTGGTTATGAACCATAGATTAAAACTTAAGAGACTGCAAAAAGGCAGGAAATGGAAGAGGATGTAGATGAAGATGAAATAGAGATATGATACTGCGTGAAGAGTTTGACAGAGCACTGAAAGACCCGACTCAAAACAAGGCCCCTGGAGTAGACAACATTCCATTAGAACTACTGTCAGCCTTGGGAGAGCCAGTCCTGACAAAACTCTACCATCTGGTGTACAAAATGTATGAGACAGGCGAAATACCCTCAGACTTCAAGAAGAATATAATAATTCCAATCCCAAAGAAAGCAGGTGTTGACAAATGTGAAAATTACCAAACTATCAGTTTAATAAGTCACAGCTGCAAGATACTTTCGCGAATTCTTTACAGACAAATGGAAAAACTGATAGAAGCCGACCTCGGGGAAGATCAGTTTGGATTCCGTAGAAATGTTGGAACACGTGAGGCAATACGGACCCTACGACTTATCTTAGATAATAGATTAAGGGAAGGCAAACCTATGTTTCTAGCATTTGTAGACTTAGAGAAAGCTTTTGACAATGTCGACTAGAATACTATCTTTCAAATTCTGAAGGTGGCAGGGGTAAAATACAGGGAGCTAAAGGCTGTTTACAATTCGTACAGAAAGCAGATGGCAGTTATAAGAGTCGAGGGACATGAAAGGGGAGCAGTGGTTGGGAAGGGAGTGAGACAGGGTTGTAGCCTATCCCTGATGTTATTCAATCTGTATATTGAGCAAGCAATAAAGGAAACAAAAGAGAAGTTTGTAGTAGGTATTAAAATCCATGGAGAAGAAATAAAAACTTTGAGGTTCGCTGATGACGTTGTAGTTCTGTCGGTGACAGCAAAGGACTTAGAAGAGCAGTTGAACGGAATGTACAGTGTCTTGAAAGGAGGGTATAACATGAACATCAACAAAAGCAAAACGAGGATAACGGAATGTAGTCGAATTAAGTCGGGTGATGCTGAGGGAATTAGATTAGGAAATGATACACTTAAGGTAGTAAAGGAGTTTTGCTATTTGAGGAGCAAAATAACTGATGATGGTCGAAGTAGAGAGGATATAGAATGTAGACTGGCAATGGCGAGGAAAGCTTTTCTGAAGAAGAGAAATTTGTTAACATCGAGTATAAATTTAAGTGTCAGTAAGTCGTTTCTGAAAGTATTTGTATGGAGTGTAGCCATGTATGGAAGTGAAACATGGACGATAAATTGTTTGGACAAGAAGAGAATAGAAGCTTTCTAAATGTGGTGCTACAAAAGAATGCTGAAGATTAGATGGGTAGGTCACTTAACTAATGAGGTGGTAGTGAATAGAATTGGGGAGGAGAGGAGCTTGTGAGACAACTTGACAAGAAGAAGGGATTGGTTGGTAGGACTTGTTCTGAGACATTGAGGGATCACCAATTTAGTATTGGAAGCCAGCGTGGAGGGTAAAAATCGTAGAGGGAGACCAAGAGATGCATACACTAAGCAGATCCAGAAGGATGTAGGCTGCAGTAGGTACGGGGAGATGAAGAAGCTTGCACAGGATAGAGTAGCATGGGGAGCTGTATCAAACCAGTCTCAGGACTGAAGACTAAAACAACAAACAACAGGCTCTCACAATACTGCTTCCACCTTTCTGCTTTCCTTTCTTTCCTTAGGACTGGTTTTTGTCTGAGCTCTTGATATTCATACAGGTGGTTCTCTCTTTCCTCCAAAGGTCCCCTAGTGAGATAAGCCTCTACATCCTTACATTTGTCCTCTAGCCATCCCTGCTTAGCCATTTTTCACTTCCTGACAATCTCATTTTTTAGATATTTGTTTTCCCTTTTACCTGCTCCATTTATTGCATTTTTATATTTTCACCTTTCATCAATTAAATTCAACATCTCTTCTGTTATCCAAGGATTTCTACTAGCCCTCATCTTTTTACCTACTTTGTCTTCTGTTGCCTTCTCTACTACATCTCTCGAAACTATCCATTCTTCTTTTGCTGTATTCCTTTCCCCTGTTATTGTCAGTGATTCCATAATGCTCCCTCTGAAACTCTCTAGAATGTCTCGTTCTTTCACTTTACTCGAGTCCCATCCCCTTAAATTCCCACCTTTTTGCAGTTACTTCAGTTTTAATCTACAGTTCATAACCAATAGATTGTGGTCAGAGTTCACATCTGCCCCTGGAAATGTCTTACAATTTAAAACCTGGTTCCTAAATCTCTGTCTCATCGTTATGTAATCTATCTGAAACCTTCTAGTATCTCCAGGGTTCTTCCATGTATACAACCTTCTTTCATGATTCTTAAACCAAGTGTTAGCTATGATTATGTTGTGCTCTGTGCAAAATTCTACCAGACGGCTTCCTCTTTCATTTCTCTCCCCCAATCCATATTCACCCACTATGTTTCCTTCTCTCCCTTTTCCTACTCTCGAATTCCAGTCACCCATGACTATTAAATTTTCGTCTCCCTTCACTATCTGAATAATTTCTTTTATCTCATCATACATTTCATCAATTTCTTCGTCATCTGTAGAACTAGTTGGCATATAAACTTGTACTGCTGTAGTAGGCGTGGGCTTTGTGTCTATCTTGGCCATAATAATGCATTCACTATGCTGATTGTGGTAGCTTACCTGCACACCTATTTTTTTATTCATTATTAAGCCTACTCCTGCATTACCCCTATTTGATTTTGTATTTATAACCCTGTATTCACCTGACCAGAAGTCTTCTTCTTCTTGCCACCGAACTTCGCTAATTCCCCTCTATATCTAACTTTAACTTATCCATTTCCCTTTTTAAATTTTGTAACCTACCTGCCCGATTAAGGGATCTGACATTCCACACTCTGACCCGTAGAACGCCAGTTTTCTTTCTCCTGATAATGACGTCCTCTTGAGTAGTCCCCGCCCATAGATCCGAATGGGGGACTATTTTACCTCCGGAATATTTTACCCAAGAGGACGCCATCATCATTTAATCATGCAGTAAAGCTGCATGCCCTCGGGAAAAATTACTGCTGTAGTTTCCCCTTGCTTTCAGCCGTTCACAGCACCAGCACAGCAAGGTTGTTTTGGTTAGTGTTACAAGGCCAGATCAGTCAATCATCCAGACTGTTGCCCCTGCAACTACTGAAAAGGCTGCTGCCCCTCTTCAGGAGAGCCTATACTAGGGAAATGTTCTTCAGGGCAATATTATGGAAATGGAAGAGGATGTAGATGAAGATGAGAAGGGAGATATAATACTGCATGAAGAATTTGACAAAACACTGAAAGAATAAAGTCAAAACAAGGCCTCGGGAATAGACACCATTGTGTTAGAGCTACTGATAACCTTGGGAGAGCCAGCCATGACAAAACTCTTCCATCTAGTGAATGACAGGTATGGAATGGGTGAAATACCCTCAGACTTCAAGGAGAATATAATAATCCAAATTCTAAAGAAAGCAGATGCTGATAGTTGTTGAAGTTACTGACCTATCAGTTTAATAAGTCACGGCTGCAAAATACTAATGCGAATTCTTTGCAGAAGGATGGAAAAACTGGTAGAAGCCGACCTTGGGGAAGATCAGTTCAGATTCCAGAGAAATAAAGGAATACATGAGGCAATAGTTACCATAGACCTTTCTTAGAAGGTAGGTTAAGAAAAGGCAAACCTATGTTAATAGCATTTGTAGTCTTAGAGAAAGCTTTTGACAATGTCGACTGGAATTCTCTTTCAATTTCTAAAGGTGGCAGGGGTAAAATACAGGGAGTGAAAGGGTATTTACAATTTGTACAGAAACCAAATGGCAGTTACAAGATGTGAGAGGCATTAAAGGGAAGTGGTGGTTGAGAACAGAGACAGAGACAGAGACAGAGACAGAGACAGAGACAGAGACAGAGAGAGAGAGAGAGAGAGAGAGAGAGGGGGGGGGGGGGGGTTGTAACTTATCCCCGATGCTATTCAATGAATACATTGAGCATGTAGTATAGGAAACAAAAGAAAAAATTTGGAGTCGGAATTGAAGTCAGGAAGAAGAAATAAAAACTTTCAATTTTGCTGATGACATTGTAATTCAGTCAGATGGCAAAAGACCTGGAAGAGCAATTGAATGGAATTGACAGTGTCTTGAAAGAAGGATATAAGATGAACATAAACAAAAGCAAAACGAGGATAATGGAATGTAGTTGAAATAAATCAGATGATGCTGAGGGAATTAGGTTAGGAAATGAGAGACTTAAAGTAGTAGATGAGTTTTGCTATTTGGGGAGCAAAACAGCTGATGGCCGAAGTAGGGAGAATATAAAATTCAGACTGGCAATGGCAAGAAAAGAGATTATGAAAAAGAGAAATTTGTTGATATTGTTTATTGATTTAAGTGTCAGGAAGTCTTTTCTGAAAGTATTTGTATGGAGTATAGGCATTTATGAAACCGACATGTGGACGATAAACAGTTTAGACAAGAAGAGAATAGAAGCTTTCGAAATGTGTTGCTACAGAAGAATGTTGAAGATTGAGTAGATCACGTAAGTAATTAGGAGGACTGCATAGAATTGAGGAGAAGAGAAATTTGTGTCACAACCTGACTAGAAGGACGGATTGTTTGGTAGGCTACATGCTGAGGCATCACAAGATCACCAATTTAGTACTGGAGGGCAGTGTGGGGGTTAAAAATCATAGAGGGAGACCAAAAGATAAATATGGTAAGCAGATTCAGAAGGATGTAGGTTGCAGTAGCTACTTGGAGATGAAGAGGTTTGCGCAGGATAGAGTGGCTGCGTCAAACCAGTCTTTGGACTGAAGACCACAACAAAAAATTCTTTCAAAAGAACATTAACTGTTGATACTGAGCAGTGTCATGTGAGTAACTTATACTGTAAATATCAGTACTGATAAAAATAACTAGCAGTTTCAAGATTTTTAGTGTGCCCAAGTTCTGACAGCAGGAAGTTTTAGGTTAGGTTCACTGTGCTGATGTAAAATAAAAAGGCTGCCAAGTGGTGTAGGCCATGACCATCACAGATTTTGTTGAAAATTTTTGTGAACACTTGCACATGTTCCCTATAAACATTGGTAAAATTTCACGATAATTGAGCCAATACTTCTGGGGTATACTCATTTGAAAATCCCCCATAGTCAGCTATCAATAGAGTACCTGTGAGTTTTAGGCAATTCTAAGACATATTTCTGGCAATATTTTCTTGAAAGAAGCAAAACTAGGTCGTCTTGTGCAACTTTTTGTACTCTCTTAAGTTAAAAAATAGAAACAGATTTCATATGCGTTTTTCATACAGAAATTTGAAGATCAGTTCTCCGAAAAGATAGGAGCTTGAAAATTGTGGAATTTAGCTTTTTATATATTTGAAACTAATTGAGAGATACATCTGAAACTCGGCATGTAATAACTTACCAATACAAGGTCTTAGAATACAAAATTTCGTTCTCCAGCTGCTTTCCAGTAGTTAACAAATTGAGTACAAAGTTGATGATTTTTCTACAAATGCCAAAAATTTTTGTCCCACTTTTACGAAATAGTATTTTGCAAACTCTCTCAAACCATCTTCATTATAATGACCATCTTGTAAACCATCTAAAAATAACTGTTTGGTTTTGCAGTGCGAACATATAAGGTGGAAGTGAATTGAAAATGGGCCCATATTCCTCTGGTACTCAAATTAAATGTGACATCTTTATGTTCTACAGTTGTTTAGGTAATATCAGTCTTGATGACTAGGAGGTGAGATACAGTCCGAATAAGTCGAAAAAGTGAAGAAAGGGGTGTCGTTTATCACAACTCATCATGACATATTTCACACTGTGTACCTGCTGTAACTTCAGCATCCAACTTGTTATAAACTTTACAGTTTAACTGTATATTATCTAGGCACTGTAGATCATGGTAGTAAAATCGTTTCATAACAGCTGTAGCACTCCTCTATAAATAGCCTGTGGATTTCACACCATTTCACATTGTGTAAATTTTGATGAAGTTTTTAGCAGTCTTCCTGGCATTTTTTAAAAATGGATTTATGTTATGGAGAGCTATTACAGTGAAACCTCTATATAACGTTTTTCAAGGGACCACAAATTCTGAACACTGTATAGAGGAAAACACTATAAAGAGGAAGGCTTCCAAATAATAATTATAGGGCATTACTGAAGATCAGGATACCACTAATCAGCTTTGACAAATGGTGCCATAGATGACATTTTAAATTTTCACAACATATGATATTCATTGCAAATGATCAATGTATCAACTGATTAGTTTTTTTTTAAATTAAAACGTGGTGCTCGGGAGGTGGATGGGTGAAAGTAAATGGATCAGTTTGTACAGTAAAAAGTTCTAACAGATTCTTAAGATTGACATCATTCTCCAAAGCTGACAGGTAGTATCCCATTCTTCAGTTGACCCAATTATAGAATATGAGCCAAATTTTGTTTATGATATACTGAACATATTACATAAAAACACAGTAAATGGCACAGATTAAAAAAGAATGTTGCAAAAAAATTACTTCAATAATCAAATTATCAAATGGAACTTAAATTTGCACAAAACTCTAGGAACCTAAGCAATCTGAAAATAACATACCTATGATTTTTTTAAATATTCAAGCAGGCTTGCTTGTTTTCTGTTTCTCCTAGACTCTATGGCAATCATTTCTTGCTCCAAATGAGCAAGTTGAACTACTGTTCTGTCCTCAAGTCTATGGGCCATCATGTATCTCCTGAACGTTTCAAAGGCTTCGGCTGCCTTAGTATATGAGGGTGCAGGGTCATCTTCCTTGTCACTATCACTTTCACTACCACTATTACTCTCCAAGCTTCTCTCTGCAGTCAGCTCCTCAATACTTTGTACTCCTGTGGTTTCCACGTTGTCATCCACAGCCACAAAGTCCTCAAAAGTGACAGAATCACTGCCTATTAATTGGTGAAACTCTTGCAAATCACTTGCAACTTCTTCCACAGGAGCTGCCATCTCATTCTCACAGAATCCCGCTTTAGTGAAACAGTTTTTAATAGTTTCAGCACTTAATTCCCTCCACGAGTACATAATTAAATTTATTCCCTGTAAAATGTTCAGTTTCAGTTGTGTGCTTTGCTGGCTTCCCGGTTTTCTTTGGTCCATCAAATTCAAGATCTTTTTTACAAGGGCTGTCCTATATTTAACCTTAAGGGCGTGTATTATGCCCAAGTCCAAAGGTTGCAGACGGCTGGTGCAGTTGGGTGGCAGGAAAATTATTTTAACATTTCTCAGAAAGGGTACGTCTGGTGGATGTGCCGCACATCTATCGACAAACAACAGCACTTTCCTTGCAGCACTCCCCATTTTGGCGTCAAATTCTCTTAGAAAATGTAAAAATATTTCACTCGTCATCCATGCCTTGGCATTGTTTGTATATTTTCATGGAAACGTGGAAATGTTTTTGAAGCACCTCGGATTTTTTGGCTTCCCGATAACCAAAGGTTTCAGTTTTTCACTGCCATCAGTGTTTGTACACAACAAAACGGTAAGACGTTCCTTGCTCTTCTTACCGCCATGGCAATTTTCCCCACAAAAAGTAAATGTCTTATCCGGCATTAAATTGAAAAACATGCCGGTTTCATCAGCGTTATAAATGTCACGCAGTTTGTAGCCCTGTATCAGATTAGGGAGAGTCTGCATCCACTGAGCTACGGTTGGTTCATCCACACTTTTACTTTCTCCACATTCCGATTTGTACACAACACCATGACGCTGTCGAAATTTATCAATCCATCCATTGGACGCCTTAAAATTGTCCATTCCTAACTGCAGTGATATTTGAAGTGCCTTCTCCTTCAAAATAGTTCCGTTTATAGGAATGTTTGCAGCATGTGCTTGCTGAAACCAAGTTAATAAAACTTTCTCCATTTCGTCGTAAGTAGATTGTTTCAAACGCATACGTTTCGAATTTCCACAATTCTCAAACCCTTCCATTATCGACGATCTGTTTTTCATAATAGTGTTGAGTGTTGAAGGGGCTAGTCCCAATTGCTTCGCTAGCTCCATGCGACTCACGCCAGGAGATGCCTCCACTTTTTTAATAATAGAAGCCTTCTCTTCCAGAGAAATATTCTTCCTCTTTTCACTCATGTCCACTGATGAAAGCTTTAAAAAAACGTTATATCGAAGACACACACTTACTAGGCACACGAACTGTTTGCTGCTCAGCTCACACAATACGCTACAAAATACTTATACAAAGCATTGACTGAAATGGCGCCAAAAAGATCGCAAGCAGAATGTGCGTCACATGTGACGTGACTGGGTTTTGCCACTGACATATGAAATACGCTGAGTGCGGGCTTTCTGAGCCGGTGCAAACTGTGAAACCACAGAACGGAAAACGATGTGTCTACATCCAGTCACTTAAACGTTATAAAGAGGTAAATAATTGACCAGGGTTCCAAAAAATATGAGTGTTACATGGAGGAAACTGTAACATAGAGGAAACGCAGTAAAGAGGAAAATTTAACATTGCTTATATGGGCTTTTGGTCGGGACCGAAAAAAAACGGACGGAACATAGGGGAAAACATTATATGGAGGAACGTTATAAAGAGGTTTCACTGTAGTATGTCTTCACATTGTGTAATGCTTTTGATGTGCTACTTTAATTCTGGATTAATTTATAGCATACTTTGTGTTAGCATAGTTTGCTGTTAGGTTGGAACATTAGTATACTGATGAAAAATTGTCTAACTCTGTTGCTGTGGTCCATGGTGGCTTAACCACTGCTGGTTTCTTTTAAAGTGAGAAAACCAGCACCCCCATCACCATAGGGGCCATGTCTGACAGCTATGCAACAACAGCCAAGGGCGAGTTTCTTTACCACAGGTTCCCAAGTCTGATAATGGTTTCGTTATGCAGAACCCCAAGCTGATAATACATTTCTATAAACGTCAGATGCCAGAGCCACAGGTATAAGATGTCTCTTTTAGGATACTAACCTTATATTTACTTTATTATATTTACTTTTTCCACAGAGAGTACTAGACGATTTTAGAACATGGTAAAAGAAGCTACATTTAATTTGACTGCCAGTGGAATATGGGTCCATTTTCGATCCACTTCCTCTTTTGTTGTTGTTTTTTAGGACAACATATTTAAAGTCAAGTTTTTTCCTGCACTCATAGTGATACAATTTACATGACAAGCTCATTTCGGTGATTTGCTATTGTCAAATGCATGTCTTAACTGGTATGATGTGGTCCACATGGCATCTTGAAGTGTAAATGTTGGTTGTCTTTTTGTTATGTTCACATTATTTATGTTGTTGTTGTTGTTGTTGTTGTTGTTGTTGTGGTCTTCAGTCCTGAGACTGGTTTGATGCAGCTCTCCATGCTACTCTATCCTGTGCAAGCTTCTTCATCTCCCCGTACCTACTGCAGCCTACATCCTTTCGAATCTGCTTAGTGTATTCATCTCTTGGTCTCCCTCTATGATTTTTACCCTCCACGCTGCTTTCCAGTACTAAATTGGTGATCCCTTGATGCCTCAGAACATGTCCTACCAACCGATCCTTTCTTCTAGTCAAGTTGTGCCACAAACTCCTCTTCTCCCCAATTCTGTTCAATACCTCCTCATTAGTTATGTGATCTACCCATCTAATCTTCAACATTCTTCTGTAGCACTACATTCTGAAAGCTTCTATTCTCTTCTTGTCTAAATTATTTATCGTCCACGTTTCACTTCCATACATGGCTACACTCCATACAAATACTTTCAGAAACGACTTCCTGACACTTAAATCTACACTTGATGTTAACAAATTTCTCTTCTTCAGAAAAGCTTTCCTTGCCATTGGCAGTCTACATTTATAGGTTTGCTTTTAATTTGCGTGATCTTGTAAAGTTGTTTTTTGATAGCGTTGGCTCCAGCAAAGCCTTATGTCAGAAAAGCTGTCAGAAAGTAACTTTACAGGATAATCAAAATTAAAAGTAAACATATAAATAATGTGGTTGTGCCGTAACAAAAGGACGATGAACATTTACTTGCCAAGACGCCATTGGACCACGTCATACCAGCTAAGATGTACAATTGACAGTGGAAAATTGCCAAAACGGGCTCATCATGTAAATTGTATCAGTACAAGTAAACAAATACACAGTGCAGCAAAAAACTTGTACTTGAAATAAAATTTATCGTTCTTTGACCTTATGCAAGCCATGGGCCCAGTGGAAAGGAAGGGTGTGCTCATGAACTCGCACTCGTATGCGCTTACACATTTGTGAATGACGAAAGAAGAGTGATAGATTGTAAGTTAGTGCAGTTCATGCCTATGTATAATCCATCGCGAATCTGTTAATCACTGGTTGCTTGTCCTAATTACATGTTTTTTCTAACCTAAAATGCATGTTGTTATAATGAAATAATTTTGTGATTTTTCAGCAACAATTCTGAGTGGTTTAATGAAGAAAAACATGTCATACTCACCATACAGTGTCAAGAGGGCTTTGGAAAACACAGCAAACTTTCTGGAGAATGTTGACAAATTTGCACAAGGGCATGGACTACTCCAGGTTTGCTCTCTTCATATATTTTATGACAACTTTTTAGATGGTCTAGATCTTTTTTAGATTTTATGGTATATGTCTGTGTATCAGAAGTTGGATGAATCTGCGCAGCAGGAATATGAATGATGGAAAAGAGGCCGGATTCAACAGATGTCTGTATTCATCCGTGGAATATGTGAACTATGGGGGGATGGGGGGGGGGGGGGGAAGAGGAGGGGTGGTTGTCACAGTTTTCATCCCCTACACGCACACGCACAAGAGCACACAAGCACACACCTGTACTGGTGGTAGCATAGCTGCTGGCAAAGTCATCTAAGCCAGATTGGCTGCAGCAGAGGAGCCAGACGAAGTGTGTTCCACACCATAAACTGGGATGTGGGTGGGGGTGGGGAGGAGAGGTCTCTGAAGACTAGGCTGTCAACCCCACTAGTGGAGCTAACATCAAAATGAAAGCCTGAGCCTCCAGGCTGGAGGATGAGCACAGGGTTGATACCCTGTATTGTAAAAAGCCTGTCATCAAGTAATTTAACAGGGAATGCTAGACTGCCCATACAGAGGTGAAATGCACCAAGGAACAGGAATATGGATGTACCAGTGCTTTAATTTGGAACATGGGACCTATGTGCACAGCTGCAGGAAGAATCAGATGAAGACATTCTAGATCGTTTTTACGATCAGCTACAGGTGGTTTGTGATAGAATACCTAGATATGATACCAAAATGGTCCTTGGTGACTACAAAGTGACATTGGGCAAAGAAGAGGCTTTCAGACGCATGTTTGGCAAAGAAAGTGAACCTGATGAAATTAGTAATAAAGATATGGAAAATAAGTACACTTTCTAAGGAGCTGATTTCATTTCTGAGCCAAAATGAGTCATAAACTTGCTATGGCTGCTAAAATAGTACCAGAGTTAAGAAATGGATTGTGGAACATCTGAAAGATAGGCCTGCTTTTAAAAACCATCAGAACAGCTTGAGATAGGAGTTACAAACAAAAGATAGTGAAGACCATATAGACAAAGAATGGTGCTCTATTAAAAATGCTATTCTGACAACTGCAGATGAATGAAATACTGGACGAAGCAAGGAGACTTAGAAATGAAGACTGATATGATGAATGTAGACAAGCAGTGGAACAGAAACAGGAAGCAAGACTGAAGTGCTTACAATGAAATACAAGATAAAGTCAGGAATTATTTAGTGAAACAAGAATAAAGGCAGCAAAGGCATGTAGGAGAGAAAAAAGGGAAGCCATAAAAAGAATGATGCAAGAGCTCTATCAGAGGAATGAGAGCAGAAAGTTTTATAAGAAAATTAAAGAAGGAACTCAAGTATATAGACTGGTAACGAACTGCATGTAAGAGGGACATTTGCTGGTGGATATACAAGGTATTGTGAACAGATGAAGAGAATATTTAAAGGGAATTCAGGAGGGCAATACTACCAGTAGTGAGCAGCCATTCCTCTGTGATGCAGATCCAGAGAAACAGCAATCCACATTATAGGAAGTATGGAATGAAGTTCACTGTCTAAAAAACTACAAAACTTCAGGAACTGATAAAATAAATGCAGAACTGTTAAAAAGTGGGGGAATTAGTTTCCATAAGTGAATCCACAAACTTATCAAATTGATATGAAATCTGGAAAGATTCCCAGAAGAGTGGACTTTCGGGTTAATCCAACCAATCCATAAGAAATGAGAAAAGATTTGTTGTTCCAATTACCGAGGGTTTACCGTGCTGAATGTAACCTACAAGATATTTTCTGGTATTATCTGCAACAAGAGAGTTCCATTTGCAGAAGAGATTCTAGGAGAAAATGAGTGTGGATTTCAGCCTAATAGGTTAACAACAGATCAGATATTTCTGCTGAGGCAGGTACATGATGAGGTGTATGAATATAATATTGACCTCCTATGTAGACTTAAAGTAGGCCTTTGATAGTCGTGATAGGGGAAAAATGCTAAATGATTTGCTTGTGCTTGGTATGCCATCTGAGTATGTTTCACTTATCCAAGCAATATTGGCTGGTTCCAAGGCTCCAGTGCAAGTGTATGGTTTAGGATTAGTAAAGAAGTCGGACAGGGGAACACACTCTCTACAATGCTTTTTAATCTGACTCAAAGAAGCAGCCATTTGAAAGCTTCAAATATCTTTTTACACAGGCACAAAGTGAATCCTGAAGAGTTCTCACACTCCTAATGTCAATTTGAGCTAAGGTTTTTTAACATATACTGTGGTAAAATGTTATGAATTACTTCAAAGAAAACAATCGACAATACAGATTCAGGAAACATCATTCCTGGGAAACACAACTAGCTCTATATTCTCATGAAGTTATAAGTGCTATTGTCAGGGGATGTAAAATTGAGTCCATATTTTTAGATTTCCAGAAGGCTTTTGACATGCTTCCTCATAAGTGACTTCTAATCAAATTGTGTTCCTGTGTGGAGTATTGTCTCAGTTGTGTGATTGGATTTTTGACTTCCTGCTAGAAAGGTCACAATTCATAACAACTTACAAAAAGTCTTCAGTTACAAATATCATCTTAACATCGGTCTGCTGCAGAAACCTTGAATATATTGTTAGTTTGAATGTAATAAATTCGCTTGAGAGGGATAAATCTCCTGTCCACAAATCAGCCCAGTTTTAGAAAGCATCGCTTGGTCAGAACTGATCTTGCCCTTTCTCATGAGATTCTCCAAACCATGAATGAATGTATGGCAAGGGATGCTTCCATATTACTAGATTTCCATAAAACAATTTCACAGTTCCACACTGCTGACTATTGACTAAGGCACAAGCATACTGAATAGATTCCCAGGTATGAGAGTGGGTCAGAGGCGTTTTGAATGACACAGAACTCTAGATGTTGTCCTTGTCAGTGGGTGTTCATCGGACATGAGGTTATTGTCAGGAGAGTTCCAGGGGAGTGTGATAATACTGCTGCCATTTTCTATATACATAAATGATCTGGTGGACAGGCTAAGGAGCAGTTTGCAACTGTTTGCTGATGGTACTGTAGTGTATTGAAAGGTGTCATTGAGTGGCTGTGGGAGGATACAAGTTGCCTTAGATAAAATTTGTGGTCTGCGTAATGAATGGCAGATAGCTCAAATTGTAGAAAAATGTAAGTTAATGTGGATGAATAGGAAAAACAAACACATAATGTTTGAATACAGTACTGGTAGTGTGCTGCTTGACATAGGCATGCTGATTAAGTCTCTAGGGAAGGCAAATGGTTGACTACAGTTTATTGGGAGAATTTTATGAAAGTGTGATTCACCTGTGAAGGAGGCACATAAAGGACACTAGTGTGGCCTATTATTGAGTACTGTTGGAGTGTTTGGGACCCTAGATGCCCCCCCCCCCTTTTATATATATATATATATATATATATATATATATATATATATATATATATATATATATATATATATATATATATATATATATATATATATATAGCTTATACGGGGCCATACAGACAGTTATTTTTCCCCTCATCCTGTTTGCGAGTGGAACGGAAAAGGAAAAGACTAGTAGTGGTACAGGGTACCCACCTCCACACACCATACGGTGGCTTTTGGAATGTGTACGTAGAGAATAATGTAGATGCAGAAGTAATATCTGGTGTTCCCCAAGGAAGTGTTATAGGGCATCTTCTGTTCCTGATCTGCATAAATGAGTTAGGAGACTGTTTCCAGATGACACTGTCATTTACTGTCTTGTATACTCGCAAAATGATCAAAATGAATTGCAAAATGATTTAGACAAGGTACTGTGTATTGCAAAAAGTAGCAGTTGACTCTAATGAAAAATGTGAAGTCATCCACGTGCATTCCAAAAGGAAACTGCTAAATGTTGGTTACATAATCACACAAATCAGTCAACTAAATACTTATGGATAACAATTACAGATAACTGAATTGGAATGATCACATAGATAATGTTGTGGAGAAAGTAAACCAAAGACTGTGATTTATTGGCAGAACCCACAGAGAAAGTAACAGGTCTACTAAAGAGAATGCTTATGCTACACCTGTCCACCCTATCCTGGAGTGTTGCTGTGCAGTGGAGGATACATATCAGACAGGATTGACAGTGAACATAAAAAAGGTCCAGAGAAGGGTAGTTCATTTTGTATTATTGTGAAATAGGACAGTGTGTGGCATGGATATGATACACGAATTGGGGTGACATTCATTAAAACGGGGGCATTTTTCGCTGCAGCAGGACCTTCTCATGAAATTTCAATAACCAGCTTTGTTCCCAGAGTGTGAAATGTTTTGTTGGTGCCCACTTACCATAGGGAGAAATGACCAATAATATGAGAGAAATCAGAGCTTGCATGGAAAGCCTTAAGTATTCATTTTTCCCTTGCGCTATTCAAGAGTGGAATGGTAGAGTAGTAGTTTGAAGGTAGTTCAGTGAACCCTCTGCCAGGCACTTAATTGTCAAGTGCAGAGTAATGTAAATGTAGACGTTACACAGCTAAGTCCATACATTTTGGAACATGGACGGACACAGATCTATGACCTGCATTGAAGACATACAGTACGTAGTTGCTGAGTATGGATTTCAGCATAATTCAAGAGACCTGAGTGCTGCTACACACTTTGACCATTTAGATCTTTCTCCCTTAGCTTTAGTACCCATGACCTCTGGAGATCTCCATCATATCTTCTCATGCTGACACCCTCCTGGACTTCACCTTCATTGGTTTACATAGAGCACATGCTTCCTAAAGAAATAAACCTTACCATGTGCCTAATACAAATATTTGCCTTGTATACTTTTCAAATATTATTCAGGTGTAAAATGAAGAATGGCACTTTGAAATAATAACAGTAGAAGTCAAATTACTTTGTTTTATTGGCCCTTTAGCACACAAGATACTTATCTAACAATGCGTAATCTCATCCATTTTGTATTAACAGTTATACTTATTTCGCATTCACATTGAAATACCCATTGCTACTTTGCATTTCCAAATTAAACATATTATCACTGATACCACAATCCTTTTCATTTACGCATTACTATCAACGTGTTCCTCCATGAAAATTACTAATTCACAAACACTACATTGTTTGAGCCATAAATCTCATATGTAATCCTGCTGTTATCAATAGATCTGATGCAATAGAAAGTCCACAGGTAGAACCTACAAACCTCAGGGTACTGAGTATAGGAAAATAGGGGGAAATATAGGCTATAATGACTGAAAGAAACAGTGCTACCCTCATTTACACTCTTACACACCCACAGTCTTCATGCATATGTTCATTCATAGTGCTGGATATATATAATGGAAGGAAACATTCCATGTGGGAAAAATTATATATAAAAACAAAGATGAGGTGACTTACCGAACAAAAGTGCTGGCAGGTCGATAGACACACAAACATACACACAAAATTCAAGCTTTCGCAACAAACTGTTGCCTCATCAGGAAAGAGGGAAGGAGAGGGGAAGACGAAAGGAAGTGGGTTTTAAGGGAGAGGGTAAGGAGTCATTCCAATCCCGGGAGCGGAAAGACTTACCTTAGGGGGGAAAAAAGGACAGGTATACACTCGCACACACGCACATATCCATCCACACATACAGACACAAGCAGACATACTGGTAATGGTGAATGGTCACTTCGATTTTATGTTGTGTACAGGGTGATTCAAAAAAAGTTTACAAACTGACATGGTACGTTGGGCATACAAAAAGGATTAGTAATAACATGGAACTTGGGTTGCAAAGACCATCCAGGGTTTCTAAATGATGTTGCAGGTAGCCACATGTGACAAATGGATGCCCACTACAGGAGATGCTCAAAGTTATGTCCAAATGCATCGAGCTATGCCTGGAGTTGATTCTGCAATGAACGGCGCACCCTCTCAAAGATATCTGGTGGATCTGGAAGACATCCTGCTGCCTCCCACAATCCCACCCACTAGGTCCTCCGGCAATGTAACAGGTGTTTCGTACACAAGGCCCTTCAGATACACCCACAGGAGGAAATCAGTTGGGCCAGATTGGGCGATAGTAGCCATTTGACTGTCTCTTCACAACCATTTCAGTGGCTGGGAAAGATTGCCTGCAGATGTGCCCTCACTTGTCTGCTGAAATATGCATGGGCTCCATCATGCTGATATGGAATGCGGCGACAAATTTGCATGGGAACTTCATTCACCATGTCGAGCATAACCTCTCACAACAATAAAAGGTACATGCGACCATCAAGTCAGTCTGGTACAACATACAGCCCTTTAATGTTTCAAAGGGGTTTTAATTTATTTAAATTTGGTTAATAATGATCTGATTGTTAACTGGTTGAGTCCTATTTAGTAGAAGGTAGGTTTGGGCCACTCGTGCTGAGGTATTTTTTATGAGATAAACTACAGTTATCCGAGTTTCTGTATTTAATTGTATTCTATAAATCCACAAATAATCCAGCTAGCTCTTTCAAGATAATCTCTGGGGTTGAAAAAACTCAAGAAACAAACAACAATAATAATAATAATAATAATAATAATAATAATAATAATAAGACATATCGTCTGAGAAAAGAAAGAATAATAATAATAATAATAATAAACTTCCTTGACATGCCTCAAGCACGCTTGAATTGAAGTTATTTGTATGCTGTGTAAACAAATGGTGTAGTCAGTCCAGCGAAGATTGAATTACTGTTATGCACCAAGCTGAGATACACTGCTTTTTGTCAGGACTGCACTTTAGCTGAAATGAAATAAATTAATGCTGCAACACGTCTCTGCAATGTGATGCTGTGAAAGAAAGAAAATCTGTAAATTTAAATGCGCATATTGAGGCTGTTAGCCACGGTAACACGTCAAGGTTGTTTTTCTACTTTGCAGTGCTGAAAGCTGAAATCTTGAAGGATTTACTTTGCAGTGCTGAAAGCTGAAATCTTGAAGGATTTGATACAGGGAGTGCTGATCTTACAAATGATAATATGTTCTATCATTTAACAATAGTAATATATACTCAGAAACCGATTAAATGAGAGATTAGTTCTTTAACAACAGACCTGAGTACAGAGCTGTTCATCGAATGGCGGTCACAAAGGAAGAGAGAGAAAACACTCTCTATTATCTTTATACCGAGAAGGAAAACGATTATATGTTTTCCTAGCCTAGAATATATATTCTTTGTTTATACATTATCCTTTTTTCTCAACACAAACAACTAATTAAATAAATAATTTTCTAATAACATTATGGAAAAACACCACAGCCCAATTGAACACAATGCCCTCTCGTGACTGTAGCGCCCCTCATGGTGTTTGCGACCCCCCAGTTCTTGTGTGATTACTGATCCTTGTTGTAAGCCAGAAGCGCCATGTCAGTTTGTAAATGTTGTTGTGACTCGACCTGTATATTATAAAATAGTCAAAGTTGTTGTTGTTGTTGTTGTTGTTGTTGTTTGTTACTATTATAGTTCTTAAATTAACTGCATGACATATGTTCTCAAATTTTTGGATGAATGCATTGCAAATGCTATATTTCTCTGAATTGCTTTTTCTTTTCAAATAATGGAAAATCCAGGATGGAATGTAACAATACCAGAGAAGGAAAGTTGCCGCTCACCATATAGCGGAGATACTGAGTTGCGATAGGCACAATAAAAAGATTCACACACTCCCGGAGACTCCAGACGTGTGTGTGTGTGTGTGTGTGTGTGTGTGTGTGTGTACTGCTGACGAAGGCCTTAATGGCCGAAAGCAATGAGTGTGTGAATCTTTTTATTGTGCCTATTGCGACTCAGCTTCTCCGCTATATGGTGAGTAGCAACTTTCCTTCTCTGGTATTGCTTTTTCATTTGATTTTTATGCTAAGGAAGTGGTGATGTAAACAGTTATTATTATATTATATTATATTAGAAAATTTTATATAGTTTATTGTTGTTATTAAAATGGTAGGCATCTGTAGCACATTAAATGTGTGGCTGACTGCAAGTAATAATTGTGAGGAATGGGGCAGTAACAAACTGTGACCCTTCGCTCCCTAGGATCGAATCCTGGATCTGCACCTGAGCGTAATATGGGATGTGGATAAGTTTATAAAGCCTAGTTCCTTTGTATAACTTGTCAGCCTTCACATCATGTGGAAGTAGTTCTAGATTTTAACCTTAAATTGAATTTTTGTATGTCACATGAAACTTCCCATGGATTCACAATGGAACTATACTTTCCTCTTTTTGAAGGTGGAAAAAGCATTTGACCATTTATGTACGTATCAGGATCAGCCCGAAAGAGACGTCAGGTTCCATATATCTTGTGGTGTAAACAATAGCAAAGGAATTCATTTACGCTGGGGCATGCAAGAACGAGTCAAAGAATTCAATATCAATGTTGAACCATTTTTCCTAGATCCTGATAACAGAGGTAAGATCTGATAACAGAGGTACAGTAATTATAACGGACAAAATGTATTTTTGGGGGTAAAAAAGTTTGCCTTACATGTAGCTTCAGAAAAGAAACATTACTATTGTATTTAAATATAGCTGTGATAACTAACTGACATGCAATCCAGCACTTGGATTACCAGAAAGTTTAAATTAAAAGTTAAATCTAAATGTGTTTTCCACAAATAACCATAAAATTTTAATTATATTGTCCCACATATTACAGTTTCTGCCTGTTTATTAATAAATGGAGACTGAGAAAAATGAGTATTGCTGTGCATCTGTGTAACTATAATTTAATTTGCTTCTTAGTCTGTATGGTAACTGTATTGAGCGCATTCTAGATTCCAATTGAAAACGGCCTCTTCAAATTTTCTGAATTGGCCTGTTTTCAGAAGAGAGAAAAATGTGCTAATACTGTACTAGTTGGATTCATTGTTAAAGTCAGTCCTGTTTGTTAGTATGCACTCACATTGATTAATATTTACCCATATTATCCCTCAGTTCTGGGATAAACCATGTCTCTAGGTCGTAATCTTCATAATTCACAAAATGATAACTTTGAATCTAATCCTGTACAATATGCAACACCTTAATGTATCCATGTGTCCTTAGCAATGCATTAAGTCGGTATTTGAAGATACACCTATCATTTACAAATCTGCACCAGTGCCCCAGATGTAAAAGTCTGCAACTGCCAACGTTTTCATTAATCCTATTACATGGTACACTGCACCAGTACCCCACGGGTGCATATTTGGAACCACAGACTGTTTACATCGGTTATGTTGTTTGTGAAAGTTGATATTTTGTTAAGTTGCTATTTACTCATGTTGAAACTTCTGAGGGATTTAGCTTCATACTTACAGGGTGGTGCACGGAATGTGCCGCCAATTGTTTCTTTCACAATTTACTACGCACATTAGTTATCCCACTGGGATCTCTACAGCAGTACCAGCAGAGCTTGGACAAACAAATGAGTTACGAAATGACTGCCGATAGGACAATGGAAGACTGATGACACAGCAATGATCGGCAATTGTGTTACTTTTTCATGAAACAAAAAGCCTTGTTGTGGCTCAGAGGCATTTTCGACAACAGTTTAACACACGATGGGTCCCTTGCAAGAAGACCATCCACAGATTGTACGATAAATTTGTACAGGAAGGAACAGTATTGGAAGCGAAGCGACCTCGGCCTAAGCCTGTTTGTTCGCCGGAGAATATTGAAGCAGTACGAGTTGCTGTACAGAGAAGTCCTTGGAGATCGTGTAGAAAGGCAGCAGTGCAACTGGGAATATCCAGACGCTCCATTCAATGCATTCTTAAAAGCGACGTCCATATGTACCCATACAAGATGACCAGTGCACAGAAGCTCACTGAAGAACACAAGCAGCAGAGATTACTGTTTGCTCAGTGGACGGAAGATAGGGAAGAAACTCTCAACAACGTTTGGTTTTCAGACGATGCGCATTTTCATTTAGACGATGTGGTTAACAAACAAAATGTATGCTTTTGGGCCACTGAAAACCCACAACTGCTTCATGAACAACAACATCATGCTCCGAGGATTACAGCGTGGGCAGCAATTTCCAGTCACGGACTTATTGGACCCTTTTTCTTTGAAGAAACTGTGAACAGCGAGCTTTATTTGAGCATGCTGCGCAATAGCTTCATTCCACAGCTTCTTGCTACTGCCTTGCCCTTCAACATGCAGTGGTTCGTGCAAGATGGAGCAAGGCCACATACTGCAAACACTGTGTTGGAGTTTTTACACGAGCATTTCGACATGCGGATCATTTCACTCAGGTTTCCAGGTCACTTCAATGATGGACAAAATTGCCCCTCCCCCCAATAGTCCAGACCTCAATCTGTTTGACTTTTTTGGGGTGGAGGGTGGTACCTAAAGGAAAAAATTTTCCCGAAATTTCCACGTGATTTAATGGAGCTCAGAAGACTTATTCTTCAAGTTTGCAGTGAAATTACGGAAGACATGTGCCGTAGGGTAATCACTGATTTCAGTGTTTGTCTGAAGGAAGTTAGGAAATGAAATGGTGGCCATATTGAGCATGTGCTGAGTTAGAACAAATCTCCATGGACGGCTCTTCATTGTAGTATATGCTCCTTTCAGATTGTATTGACAATAAAGTTTATATTCAAAAACAAAATGGTAACACATTTCGTGCTCCACCCTTTATTAAGCAGTTATTGTTTTGTTGTGCAAATATAATAAAGTTGTTATGATTATACATAATTATGGACATAAACTGTTCATTTTATGTCATGCTAGTACAAGCAAATGATTATCTATGTTTACGTTTCACAATATTTTGACATGGTGACACAATTATCTAGGCAACATTTGCCATGACAGTATCCAGCTTAGTCATTAGGAGAAAGGCAGGACGACGACATAAGACCATGAGTAGAAATTTGGTTCAACCCCTGGCTGAGAAGAAGGGGTGAAGGGAAGGACATATACCACCTATTAAGAAAGGAGTTGAGGCCCAAAGAGCCACAGGAATGTAGAATTTGTTCAGGATGGATAGGTCTTGCTAATCTTAAAGGAAGGTAATTGTGCAAATGGCATAGTAATGAGGGAAGCTATTTCACAATAGTGTGATCGCAAAGGTGCAAAATGACTTTTACAGTCCTCTCAGTTCATGGTTAGCGCAACTGCTCTGACTCTTGGGCTATTCTCGCAACACTATCCTTTCTGGCATGCTGAAATAATACAATAGTGCAGTCAAACCAAACACATGCAGTACTGTCACCAATTAAGGTGATTCCTACAAACATCGAAAGTAAAATTAAACGTGCATTTATGTAAAACACACAAACTCAGAATTAGACATTCATAGATATACCTTATTGCAGTACAGCATATCTAGAGGATCATATAGGCACCTTTTCTTACTGTACGACTCAGAATGTATGCTTATACTTTCTTAGTTCCATTCCATGTCTATAATAAGAAGCCATAATTAAATTACAATTTTTCTCATCAACAACACAAAAAAGAATTTTCATTTGTTTTATTACTGTATTTTCCTTGACCCAGTATATGTAGTACTTGTAAATATTGGAAAACCACCTATGGTGCATGTATTAGGCGTCCAGGTAAAACAAAGTATGCTGGACGGGGAGATACAAGTAGTAAATCTATAGTAACTCCAGCTCACTTTACACTTCAATGAGGTACTGAAACTTGTGATGTCACTGACAGGAAGTGAAATTGCTGGTATGGGTTGCTTACATAAAGGTGCAATGAGTTCACAATCTAAGGTGGCTAATATGGCTTGAGAACTCAAATGGCAATACATGGAGAGAAGACTTTTACAGGAACAGCATTGAAAACGTTTAGAGTTCTGGCATGTGAACCTCACTGCAGAATGATTCTACTGCCACATTTTTAAATTTTCTCATTATGAGAGTATTGAAGGGCGATCTGTTTTAATTGTTAAAAGCTATTCAAAAGTCAAGAAGGCACAAAATATTTTCATTCAAGACAACAACTTTGAACAGTCTATGCTGTTATCTTCAGGTGTTCAACATCTTTTGTAGTAAAACATGTTCATTTTATGCTGAACCTTTTACATGAGGATCAGCATAAAATAATCATGTTTAACTACAAAGAGGCATTTAGGACCTGAAGGTGTAATAACTCCATTTTATGCATATATCTTTGAAAGCAAAGATTGTTGAAAGCAGTTGTCTTGAATAAAAAATATTTTGTGCAAACTTGGCTTTTGAATGGTTTTTAACAATAAGAGAAATTAGGGCTCGTATGGAAGCATATAGACGGTCGTATTTCCCTGGCTCTATTTGTGAGTGGAACAGGAAAGGGAATACCTAGTAGTGATAGAATGTATCCTCATACATTCACAATACGGTGGCTTGTGGAATATGTCTGAAGATGTAAATCTGTCTGGAATGGAGAATGGAGAACTTCCCTACTTGTGCTCATCTGCTGACCACACGTGAAACCAATAAGCAGCAGAAAGCCCACTTGAAATACTCCGGTCCACACATGCGCACATACAATAATACTACTACTGTGCATGCATGGATCTATGGCAGAATAGAACAGTTCCTATTTCTCCTAGGTGGATAAATCGTCAGCCGAAATTGTAGCTTCGCTCGTTCTGCTTCCATGCGACAGGTTGTCTACACCCTACTTGTATGCATTAGGTGTGTTTTGTAATACAGCTTTACTTGCTTAACTTAATCGCCATTCTTATTACTAATACTTCCGGCTCTGTGGATAATAGTTTATTTTGTTAAACATCTTTTAAGTAATTAATTAACAAAACCAATGGCCATTGTGTTTTCTTGCGTGTTTTTTAAGAGTTCTATAGATCATATTAGTTTGTATGCATACTTGACACGTGACTGTTCATGGCAGCTAACCACACAAGATTCTTTGTGCTGCCAAAGCTCTGCTGTGCATTATAGAAAATGGGTGACAGTTCCCTATTCCAAAATGGGTAATCCCAGACAAGAGTGGCCTGGATAAGCAAAAATCCTGAACAAGCGTACCTACTCAACATAACTTCTAGTATTGCCAGATAAGGTATTTTAACAATCTCTTTTGTTTGAAAGTATCTGTTGTTTGAGATGAAATAGACTTGTATCTAGAAATCTACATATGATGAAAATTGCATTTACTCCTCATCTCAGATTCATAACAGTTTTTAAAGAGTATTAAAGTTTAATGGCATAAAAATGTTCCCAAAACAGAAGCAGCCACTAACATATGTGCAGGCACTTACCAAATTAAGATCAGTTACTTGAGAGAGGCCAGCATGCGCTAGCATTGGTTTTCTGTATTTGTATCTCATTTGGCCTGTGAGCATTGGTGCTAAGTTGAAATAGTCCTCTAGTTTGGAGCTCAAGTGTCTTTTTTAATTGTTAATCCTGTTCCGTTTGAAACATTTCTGCACACCTTAGGGACTGGCTTGTAGATTCGAATTACCTTGCTGTTCCAGTGTTCACTGCACCATAGAAAGTGAATGTGAATGCACTCAGACATGGTTTCCAACATGATTGATACATGCTCTGCAGCTACCACATTGAATTGTCTAGGCTACACAGTTTCTGACCACACATCCATCCAGTGGAAATTGTTGTTGTTGTTGTTGTTGTTGTCGTCTTCAGTCCAGAGACTGGTTTGATGCAGCTCTGCGTGCTACTCTATCCTGTGCAAGCTTCATCATCTCCCAGTACCTACTGCAACCTACATCCTTCTGAATCTGCTTAGTGTATTCATCTCTTGGTCTCCCTCTACAATTTTTACCCTCCACACTGCCCTCCAATACCAAATTGGTGATCCCTTGATGCCTCAGAACATGTCTTACCAACCGATCCCTTCTTCTGGTCAAGTTGTGCCACAAACTTCTCTTCTCCCCAATCCTATTCAATACCTCCTCATTAGTTATGTGATTTACCCATCTAATCTTCAGCATTCTTCTGTAGCACCACATTTCGAAAGCTTCTATTCTCTTCTTGTCTAAACTATTTATCGTCCATGTTTCACTTCCATACATGGCTACACTCCACACAACTTTCAGAAATGACTTCCTGGCACTTAAATCTATACTCGATGTTAACAAATTTCTCTTCTTCAGAAACACTTCCATTGCCATTGCCAGTCTACATTTTATATCCTCTCTACTTCGACCATCATCAGTTATTTTGCTCCCCAAATAGCAAACCTCCTTTACTACTTTAAGTGTATCATTTCCTAATCTAATTCCCTCAGCATCACCCAACTTAATTCGACTACATTCCGTTATAGGTCCTTTGCTGTCTCTGACAGAATTACAATGTCATCGGCGAACCTCAAAGTTTTTATTTCTTCTCCATGGATTTTAATACCTACTCCGAATTTTTATTTTGTTTCCTTTGCTGCTTGCTCAATATACAGATTGAATAACATTGGGGATAGGCTACAACCCTGTCTCACCCCCTTCCCAACCACTGCTTCCCTTTCATGCCTGTCGACTCTTATAACTGCCATCTGGTTTCTGTACAAATTGTAAATAGCCTTTCGCTCCATGTATTTTACCCCTGCCACCTTCAGAATTTGAAAGAAAGTATTCCACTCAACATTGTCAAAAGCTTTCAAATGCTAGAAATGTAGGTTTGCCTTTCCTTAATCTATTTTCTAAGATAAGTCGTAGGGTCAGTATTGCCTCACGTGTTCCAACATTTCTACAGAGTCCAAACAGATCTTCCCCAAGGTTGGCTTCTACCAGTTTTTCTATTAGTCTGTTCAGAATTTGCGTTAGTATTTTGCAGCCGTGGCTTATTAAACTGATAGTTTGGTAATTTTCACATCTGTCAACACCTGCTTTCTTTGGGATTGGAATTATTATATTCTTCTTGAAGTCTGAGGGTATTTCGCCTGTCTCATACATCTTGCTCACCAGATGGTAGAGTTTTGTCAGGACTGGCTTTCCCTAGGCTGTCAGTAGTTCTAATGGAATGTTGTCTACTCCCGGGGCCTTGTTTCGACTTAGGTCTTTCATTGCTCTGTCAAACTCATCCCGAAATATCATATCTCCTATTTCATCTTCATCTACATTCTCTTCCATTTCTATAATATTGTCCTCAAGAACATCGCCCTTGTATAGACCCTCTAGAGATTTTAATAAACATTAGATTTATTGCTTGTCTTGTGGAATAGGTTCCTGCATCAGTACTTGGGGATGGAGATGTCTTACTGTTAAAAGACCTCCTGCAAAGTAATCGTGTTACATTGTCACAGTGTTAATGCAGACTATATCTGCTGGAGGATAATGAGGATGGGGCATGTTTTTGACTTTCAACACCTGATTTTTGCGTTTGTTGTAAGGTAGGTTCTGTTGAAGGGAGTCTAAAGATTGAATATGAGAGAAGAATTGCTGATAGGTCATCAAGGGAGTAAGAAGATGCAGGAGAAGGAAGACCACAGTGTGACTGACATTTGAAATGACAGAGATACGGGTTTTAATAGTGTTTAGTCAGAAGAGTTGGTCACATATAAGTGTTTCCGCAGTAGTAAAATAGACAGCTGTGGAAAAATAAATTATTAAGGAACTTCCTGGCATATTTAATCTGCCAGGAAGTTTCATATCAGCCTACATTCAGTGCAGAGGAAAATTCATTCTGGAAGTAGTCAGAAAACATCAAACATTCAGTCAGAATGGCCACCCTTAAACCATTTCATACGGGTTTAAAAATATAAGACTGTGTTCAGAGTGACAGTTCAATTAATATTTCTTGTACTTGAATTTCATCATAACCATTGTGTTATACATATCTACTCTGAGGACGTTGTGCTTGTCCAATGCAGGTTGGCGATGCAAGGAGTTCATATGTTTTTGTCCGCATAGGTACTTCCTCTTGAAGTTATTGCGAATGCCGTTCATTTTGAAGACCTGCATCAGTCCTTAGCATGAGTCTCCACTTGCATATAAAACGATAAATCCGTACAATAATAGTGTTTTAGTATATAATAATTACTTTATAGTATTTTTGTTTGCAAAAATCATTCATCAGTAATAATCAATCTTCTAGAGTGGTATGTAACACCACATATCCCTCCACTTTTTCTAATGACATCATGGTATATATGGCCTTTTTGCTTAATTTGTATGTCAAACTTCTGCAAGTTGGCAGTGCTTTTTGTAGTATCAATAAAATTCTTGGATAAATCTCACTAGCTGCTGTTACATTATGAAGTTAATAACTTTTATCTTGTGAGTATAGAACTATTTTTATAATTATTCATTACTGGATGTTTCACTGTGATTAACAATATAACAGTAATTGTTTCAGTTATAATTAATAGCTATGTATTTATCTCCGCATGCAGTATTTCATTATGTGACTTAAATTTGATCTTAATGTCCACTACAGCAAATTTGTTTCAGTGTGCCCGTATTTTTCACGTAATTGTGTTTTATCATCAAAATATTTTCCACTTAATCCCATTGCAGTGAAGTTGTAATAACAGCATTTCAAAGTATAATTATGAGAACGAATTTGTAAGACATGCCACTTTTATGATAACACAACAGATTCTGGCTGTCATTACCTTCTTTACTAATTTTGCAGTTTGGTCTGAATAATGCTTTTTTACAGCCTGTTAACGAAGGTCCGAGTATGTGAAACAGGTTCCCAGATATGTGAGTGGCTTGAGGACTTCTTAAGTAATACAACCAGTGTCCTGAACAACAGGTGCTTGTCAGAGATAAGGATATCATCAGAAGTGCCCCAAGAAATGTCATAGGACCATTTTTATTTTTTATACACATAAACAGTCTGATGGAGACTGTGAACAGTAACTTGCAACTGTTTGCTGATGACACTAGTGTGCAGGAAAGTGTCACTGTTGAGTGACTGTAGGAGGATACAGGATGGCTTAGGCATATATATTTGGTGTGATGTATGGCAGCTTACTCTAAATGTAGAAAAATGTAAGTTAATGTATATGTGTAGGAAACATAATCCTGTAATGTTCAGACACAGTGCTGCTTGACACAATCAAGTCGACTAAATGTTTAGGCACAATGTAGCAAAGCAATATGAAACAAGTGTGTAAGATTGATAGTAGGGAAGGCAAATGGAACACTTCGGTTTACTGGAAGAATTCTTATAAAACATAGCTTATCTAGAAGAGAGACCTCATATAGAACACTGGTACAACCCATTCTTGAGTACTGCTCGTGTGTTTTGGATTCCCACTAGGTAAGGAGCAATACAGAGGTGTGCAGGTAATTTTGTTGCCAGTAGGTTCGATCAGCTCATGAGGAAGACAGAGATGCTCAGTGAATCCAAATAGAAATCCCTGGAGGGAAGACTAAGTTTCTTTCATGAAATGCTATAGAGAGAAGTTAAAGAACCAATATTTGCAGCTGACTGCAGAATGATTCTACTGCAGCCAACATACATGTTATGTAAGGACCATGAAGACAAAGATACGAAAAATTAGGGCTTGTATGAATGCATAGAGTGAGTCATTTTTCCATCACTCTCCTTGCACCAGGCACACCTGACAAAAGAAAAATGAACACATTCAGGCACTTAACAGTAATTACCGGTTTTATTTATACAGAACTGGAATAGAGTAAGAAGTGGTACTAATCATTGTTCTGCATATTGTGCTGTGTACCAGACATGTTTCGTCGAATTCATAAACTGTGATTATGCAAACTGAGATTGCAGAAATGGCTGAAGTGTAACAATACTGTGCCCTTGATGAACCTGAAATAGTAAAGAACTATCAGAAATTATAATGTCCATGGATTTCCTGAAAAGTACAGTACACTTTTGAAAAAAATATTATCAAGAGGCTGAATCATGCTATTAGTTCCAGGTGGAATGAATATTAAGTCTTTTCATTGTCCTCCTAAAGACAGAGGTGTTATGTCCAGAGTAAGGGTCCAACAAATGCAATGAATTGTTTTGAGCAAATGATAAGAGTAGATTGAAAATTCAAGATTTTCGGAAATAAACATATGCCCTCACCTCCGCACCCCTCCCAAGGACAGATGTAATGCTATGGAAACAATAATCCACTGATAACTTGTCACTAACGTAGAATACGCGTCGTGTGTCGTAGCATTCATTGAGTTATAAGTGTCTGCCCCCGCCCCCCTCCTCATTTGAAATGATAAAGTGCAGTTTGCATGCAGGTCAGGTCCTGCACAAAACCTGACTAGTTGGCTTTATGCACAGCATTTTAGGGAAAGTGAGATGCTTCATCTTCACAACAGCTATAAATATCTCTTTAGTATTACCCAGTAATGATATCTCCTCTACACGTATACTTGACATAAACTTCCACAATTTTGCAACTTCCTTTTCCATATAATTTTCTGAATCTATTTAGCGAGGTTGAAGAAGGGTAGAAATCATCTTTGCATGGTTGATGAAAAAATTGGACCAAATTACCTTGAAACTCTGGACGCTCCACAAAGACTGATGCTAGCAGCAACCACTGCTAATTATTACCACTATGTCTTCTTCTTCCCCCCCCCCCCCCCCTCCCCCGTTAAGGAACTCTTGTTGTTTCTGAGGAGCTAAAATTTTGACAATATGTTTCTTTTTGTGTATTCTTCCCGTATAAAACATTTAAGCGCAAGTTTCAACAAGACGATTTGGACTGTTTGTTCCCTTTGCTTCTATTAACCATTCATAAATTGGTATGTTTGAATGGCATCTGTGGGGCCTTGCCCACTCGTCACTAATAAGGTGCATATGAGATGCAGCGTTCTAGGAATGCTATACAACAATTTCAATCAAATAACATTAGTTTTATTTCTAAAGAGCATTTGACAGTACTAAACTTTGGAGATATGTCAAATGTCGCTAGCGAGAGGCGACATGAAAACAGTAAAGTTCTTGCTATACGCAAAGTTCCTTGAAGTTGACACGTCACTGATAACTATGTCTGCGATCTGGTGCCGATCTATGCCGCCGGGGCTAGTAGGAGCGGGGTTTATATGCACTTGTTGCAGGGGGCGCACCTGGCACGGTGCGGTCCAATTCTTCGTACCATTGGCTGTCGTTTACTCACCGCCTTCTTTGGTCTTGCGTTCCGCATCTTTGTTCCAGCGATTGTGATCGTGGCAGAACAAGATCTACTACATTTTCTTTTCTTTTTTTTTTTTAATTTTATTTTAATATGAGGTCATAATGTGCCATTGTAATGTCCTGGAGAGTGGTCCCTGCTCCTGGACATTCATTCTTTTCCACAGACTGCGGGCTTTCAGTTAATAAATGATGTGGTGTGATGGCCTTCAACTGCATACCCTCTGGCTCAGAGTTGAAATATTAAAAGTTTTGGCTAGTTTCGTTGTGTAGGGGCTGGGATGCGTAGTTGCCCCATTACAAGCCAAATACTGCTGAGTCTACAGTATACAATATGAATATTATACACATAAATCGAATGGTCATATGTTCCTATCACTTGGCAATTGCAAATGTAATGTAGAAATTTATGAATGAAAGATTGCAGTTAAATAAAATCTGCAGGTACTTTCTTAATGACTTTAAATGATGAGTACTATAGTAGAAGTACTTTTAAGAATGCAGTACATTTCTGCAAACACTTATTGGTGTTGATGGTCCAGAAATTAAATAAAATATAAGTTGAATAACAGGGAAACAATAGATTCCTTCTGCATGTAATTCGTTATGAACAACAACATATCTCGCAAGATATTCACTTCTAAACCCACAGTAAGTCTTCACTGTAGAAGCCGTGGAAATCTCGCAAATGCACAAGTGGGCATCCCGAAGTATTTCTATCTGCCGTGACCATGCGCAAACCGCTCCTCACTCTCCCAAGTCTCTGCTGCGACTGTGCATCCGTCACGCCGTACTGTCCCGGACCCCCATCCTCTCCCATACTGTCCTCACACTTCCATCCAGTCTCCCCATTCACGAGCGCTGTGATTGGCTAGAGCACTCCCGCCATGTGTTCAAGCCAACACACATTCACAAACATAATGAAACACATTTGAAATACTGGATTTACATTTAAATAACTTCAAATTAAATAAATATTCATAAGGCTGGGCTATAAACATGCTCTAACATACATTATTATATACATAAACAAGTTAAATAAACATATATCAAAGGAATAATGGATATTAAATGTAGTAGATTTAACTCGGGTGAGGCTGAGGGAATTAGATTATGAAATGTCATGAGTATCGTTGATTGGTAAGAAATTGTATTAGCTGTGAGTTTGTGTGGATGTGAGTTCTTGTTCATTTACCATGAATGTAATTTAGCTATCATAAATCAATATCTATAAATTGATTTTTCCCACCGCATTTTCCAGCTGGATGACGTGAAATGGTGGAATTGACATAAACCATTTAGCATGTTGGCAGCATGTTTGCTCAATTTACTGTATCATACACATTAATTTAGGAAATAACTTACAACTAAGGCATTTCCTAAATTAATCTGTATGATACAGTAAGCCAAGCAAACATGCTGCAATATATGGCTTGTATTATTTTAGAGCTGGTTGGTTTTCATTGGTGATATGTAGTGACCATATTATGTGCGATTGCATATTGAATATGCGTTTGCATATTTGGCTCCTTTTCACCAGTTATTGTATATTTTAACTAAAAACTAACCGGTGGTAACTCATTGAGGTACATGGGTTGAAGCTGTGTTGTTTTACAGTGAATATTTCGAGGCCATTAGAGGCATGGTAAACGACTTTGATAGTGCATAGGCTTTGACAGTTTGCCAATGCAAGGAAGCTTTTAATGATTCTGGTATCAAAGACATTTCTATGATGAGCACTCATTTTTTCCATATACCTGCAAGTGTTAAAAAGCTCGAAACTCAAGGTTTGGTGTTGAATGAATCTGTTTAGTTAAAGAATAAAATTATTCTAGTGAACAACTCGTTACCAAAGGTATTCCCAAGAAAACCTAAAGAAAAGTTCGAAAACATTTAAAACGATAACCCAGGCTTTGAACCCAGGTGCCAAATTGATAGTTTTATTAATGGTACGGGTGAAGTGCCAACATAACACAAAAGTTCAAGTACTGCCCAGTTACCTCAGTTGATGTAGAATAGTCCTTTTCCGCTCATAAAAATGTTTTGAATAATCGAAGACACAATCTTACTACCGAACATTTGGAACAGTACTTGGTTGTTTGTTTAAAATAGTAGAAAAATGTAAAATAAATTGTAAATGTTGCTTTAGTCCAATAGTATTAATTAAAAGTTAATGCTGTTCAAAGAATTCATGATTCTATGTTGTTTTAAAATAAAATATCACGGAGTGTTTGAGCGTGCCCCTCTGTATGCTATATATCTCAGAAGTTGGTCATGTACATATTGATTGTTTCACTGCGACTCACTCTCATCGCATCTACTTGTTACCGACAACAAAGGCAAAGAAGGAACAATTCTTGAAACATGGTATGCGTCCCGTTTTGCAAATTCTTAGAACATAATCCCAGAAAAGTCCCTTTCCTAATCTCTACCAGAAAGTATTCAGAAAATATCAGCGTTCTAAATGTACCGATTTTTCGCATGGCCGGTGCTCTTCCTCGTTATTGATATGCACAGGTTCAACTATGAGATATACTGCATGCAGTAACTACGATGTAATTCCCCCCCCCCCCATTTGATCTTGCATATTTTGACATTTTTCATGCATATTTGAAGCTTTTTATGATGCATATAATACAGTCTATAGCCATGTGTATGGTGTAATCTGATGAAAGTTTTTTATTCTCTTTGTGCTTAGTGTTGATGAAGAAATGCGATTTATTTTTTCTTCACTTTCATCGTGTTATAATTGTGAACATTTTCATCGGTAAACTACTTAAAACTTTTGCTGAAGGTGTGTCAGTAATAGAACTAAAATGCATTCTGGCAACTGAGTTTGTGCTGTAGTTACTTAAACCAGAATTTGTTTAAAAAATAAGTTTGACAATTCTGCTGGAGAGATTACGAGTTTAGTTTGATTAACAGCTTCCGTGTTAATAATTGAATGTCATTTAAGGGTAAAAGATGCAGTACATCTGTTTCTTACTGGAATACTTGTATCTGTAGCTGCCATTAATGCTCACAATTGCTTCCTTCATGGTGTGGCCACTAGTTTGTTGCCTATTATCTGCTGGTTGACTGACCTTCAGGCTGCAGAACTCACAGTATCAAACACTTTTCAAATCAATAAAACATTTAATTACTGGACATATTTTAACATTTTTTAGTGTTGACATTCTGTAGCTCAGTGCAGTGTGAAAGTCTCCATATGTGTTTTAGGCAGTGTTCATGTGGGTGCAACAAGTCAGTAATTCACACACTTTTTTCCCCAAATAAAAAATTTCTGCTAATATTGAAATTGTAAATATAGTTGTAGTATACACAGATGTATAGTAATCCTCCTCCAACTATGCATTTAAATTTCAGATCACAATGACAAAATTGACTTCCGGATCAAGTTTGCAGTGACCTGCAGTGAGCCTTGGGTGCAGTTTCCGTCACACTTGGACTTAATGTATATGGCACGAACTTTCAGTGTGAAAATAGATCCTACTGGCCTGCCGGATGGTGTTTTCTTCACAAGGTAATAACTTCCCTCTTACTAAATTACCTTAATTTAGTGGCACCATAGGTTGCTAATAGGTCTTTCTCTCTGTTTTCCAGTTTGAAGGCATATGACATCAGCTGCACCAGCAAGGGACCATTATTTCAAGTACCAATTACTGTGGTGAAACCACTTCAAATACCTCGTGAACTGCTTCGCCCAGAAATGTCTTTTAAAAACATATTATTTAAGCCAAATACTATTCATAGACATTTTGTATTGGTGCCTGATAAAGCAACATGGGCAGGTAAATATGACGGGGGAAACTGTAATAATGCATTTATTGTTTATGATGTGGGAACTGATTAAAAAATGCACAAAATATACACATTATTAAAAGTTGATAAATTGCCATCTAGGTCAGCAAAATGTAGGAGATGTTCCATAGACTACTGGGAACAGGAATTGCTTTTTCATTGCAGCTTCCTTTTTTATTGAAGTAAAATTTAATTTTTAGCCCTTTTGCTGCTGTTGGTGTGTGTATGTTATCGTGAATGGCCAAAATTGGAGTGTGTCGACTTTCACTGGTGAATGTCAACAGATACCAAATACGCCAGTCACAGATATGTTCTGGTGGAGGTCCAAAACAGAAGAGTCAAAAAACAAGCGACTGGCTCTCTCCTTCCAAATCCTTTTTTCTGCTCGGAGTCAATCAGCTTTGTCCGTCTTGTGCAAGATTTGATAACGTGAGCAACATGTTCTTAATTTTTTTTCCAATACCTTAATTTATATTAAACAGATACTGCAGTAAATCGTGATCTTCTTCATGAAAAGTTAAATGTATTAATTGCGGGTAAACGAGAAGACAATTGTTTTTATTTTTCTCAAGAAAAGTATTCTAAAATACTTTCTGAAGTGGTTTCTGCTAAAGTTAAATGCAACACACCTTTGGATTATAGACGATTAAAACGTTTTGATGTTTTAAAAATTAATGAAGAAGAGAAGTTAATTGTGCCATTAAAACCATGCTAAACAAACATACAGTATTATGTTAACAATGAAGAATTGTACAGTATACTATATGAAACTCGCATCAGAATAGGCCACGGAGGAAGAACACGTATGCTTAAAAAGTTAAAAGTTAAATACAAAAATATTTCTTATGAAGTTGTAATGTTGTACTTAAATTTATGCAAACAGTGTCAAATGAAACACAGTGCACCTAAGAAAGGTATTGTTGCAAAGCCAATGGTTAGTTCTGAATTAAACTCAAGATGTCAAGTTGATATGATAGATCTGCAGTCAAACAGAGATGGCGAATGTAAGTTCATAATGGTGTACCAAGATCATTTAACTAAGTTTGTCCAGCTACGACCTTTGAAAACTAAGAGCTGAAGAAGTAGTGCATCACGTTCTTTCAATATTTTTAACATTTGGTGCACCAGCAATATTGCAGTCATATAATGGTAGAGAATTTAGTAGTGAAGTCATATCCGAAATATGTGCTATGTGGAAAGATGTTAAAATGGTTCCTGGTAAGCCTCGTCACAGTCAAACACAAGGCTCAGTTGAAAGGGCCAATCAGGATATACAGAATATGCTAACTGCATGGTTGAACGATAACGATACAAATAAATGGTCAGATGGTTTATCCTTTGTTCAATTTGCCAAGAACACTACATACCACGAAGGAATACGCCAAAGTCCTTATGAAGCCATGTTTGGCATTAAAGCAAAAAGAGGCACAGCATCATCTTTTTTGCCTGGCGAACAAATTGCAAATATTGAAACTGAAGAAAACTCGAAGAAATTGCCAATACTTCTGAAACCGAAGAACAGCTTGAAGAAACTGTTAATGCTTACAAAAAAAATTTGAGCGGTGGTCATACCGAAAACCATATTCCAAAGAAAAATAATGAAGAGGACCTACAACCTACAATGTCTTCACATCAAATTCTGTCTGAAAAACACGAGTTGATTTCTACAAAAAGAGTGGGCGCGAAAGAAAATCTTCAACTGCAAGCAACACAGATGTTACGAAACTCACAAAAACAATTTCCTCCTGCTCAATTTGGTGATAATGTATGAATACAAGTCCCTGATGTCGACCGTGGTCGTACAGATAGCTGAAATGTGTTAGCGGTTGTTGTTGGAATAGAAGACTCAGGCTTCTATAAACTGGCAAATAAAAATCGTACCCTCAAGCAGCTTTACACACGCAATCAGTTCATAATTTGTAAAAAAAAAAGTTACTTTTTGTAGATGAGATTTCTTTTCAAGAAATGTCGCTGAGAGAAGCAGCTGCAGCTAATTTGAGAAGTGGGGGACAAGGCTATACACACAGTCATTGCAAAAGGAAGTGTTCCACAAATAAATGCAGTTGTAAAAGCAAGGGACTCTTGTGCAATTCAAAGTGTCATAAAGTTTAAGTTGTTGCAATAAATAAGATTTGAATCACGTAAATAATTTTTTAATAACTATTTTCTTTTCTCATGTAGAATGTACTGTGTATTTTAAATTCTTGGTCATTCCTTTCAGAAAGAGAGGCAAAAAAGTTAAATCACCTTTGTGACGTTGTATAGCGACTGAATTACGGAGAAGAAAATACAAATCTCCAACATGATCAACATTCACCATTAGTGCATGGTGAATGTCAAAATTCTGTTGAGAGGCCAGACAAACATGTGGTTCCTGAAGAGGGGCAGCAGCCTTTTCAGTAGTTGCAAGGGCAACAGTCTGGATGATTGACTGATCTGGCCTTGTAACAACCAAAACGGCCTTGCTGTGCTGGTACTGCGAACGGCTGAAAGCAAGGGGAAACTACAGCCGTAATTTTTCCCGAGGGCGTGCAGCTTTACTGTACGGTTAAATGATAATGGCGTCCTCTTGGGTAAAATATTTCGAAGGTAAAATGGTCCCCCATTCGGATCTCTGGGCGGGGACTACCCAAGAGGACATCGTTGTCAGGAGAAAGAAAACTGGCGTTCTACGGATCGGAGCGTGGAATGTCAGATCCATTAATCGGGCAGGTAGGTTACAAAATTTAAAAAGGGAAATGGATAGGTTAAAGTTAGATATAGTGGGAATTAGTGAAGTTTAGTGGCAGGAGGAACAAGACTTCTGGTCAGGTGACTACAGGGTTATAAACACAAAATCAAATTGGTGTAATGAAGGAGTAGGTTAATAATGAATAGGAAAATAGGAATGCGGTTAAGCTACTACAAACAGCATAGTGAACGCATTATTGTGGCCAAGATAGATACGAAGCCCACACCTACTAGAGTAGTACAAGTTTATATGCCAACTAGCTCTGCAGATGACGAAGAAATTGAAGAAATGTATGATGAAATAAAAGAAATTATTCAGATAGTGAAGGGAGACGAAAATTTAATAGTCATGGGTGACTGGAATTCGAGTGTAGGAAAAGGGAGAGAAGGAAACATAGTCGGTGAATATGGATTGGGGCTAAGAAATGAAAGAGGAATCCGCCTGGTAGAATTTTGCACAGAGCACGACATAATCATAGCTAACACTTGGTTTAAGAATCATGAAAGAAGGTTGTATACATGGAAGAACCATGGAGATACTAAAGGGTATCAGTTAGATTATATAATGGTAAGACAGAGATTTAGGAACCAGGTTTTAAATTGTAAGACATTTCCAGGGGCAGATGTGGACTCTGACCACAATCTATTGGTTATGAACTGTAGATTAAAACTGAAGAAACTGCAAAAAGGTGGGAATTTAAGGAGATGGGACCTGGATAAACTGAAAGAACCAGAAGTTGTACAGAGTTTCGGGGAGAGCATAAGGGAACAATTGGCAGGATTGGGGGAAAAAAATACGGTAGAAGAAGAGTGGGTAGCTTTGAGGGATGAAGTAGTGAAGGCAGCACAGGATCAAGTAGGTAAAAAGACGAGGGCTAGTAGAAATCCTTGGGTAATAGAAGAAATATTGAATTTAATTGATTAAAGGAGAAAATATAAAAATGCAGTAAATGAAGCAGGCAAAAAGGAATACAAACGTCTCAAAAATGAGATCGACAGGAAGTGCAAAATGGCTAAGCAGGGATGGCTAGAGGACAAATGTAAGGATGTAGAGGCCTATCTTACTAGGGGTAAGATAGATACTGCCTACAGGAAAATTAAAGAGACCTTTGGTGATAAGAGAACCACTTGTATGAACATCAAGAGCGCAGATGGAAACCCAGTTCTAAGCAAAGAAGGGAAAGCAGAAAGGTGGAAGGAGTATATAGAGGGTCCATACAAGGGCGATGTACTTGAGGACAATATTATGGAAATGGACGAGTATGTAGATGAAGATGAAATGGGAGATATACGATACTGCGTGAAGAGTTTGACAGAGCACTGAAAGACCTGAGTCGAAACAAGGCCCCATTGGAACTACTGACGGCCTTGGGAGAGCCAGTCCTGACAAAACTCTACCATCTGGTGAGCAAGGTGTATGAAACAGGTGAAATACCCTCAGACTTCAGGAAGAATATAATAATTCCAATCGCAAAGAAAGCAGGTGTTGACAGATGTGAAAATTACCGAACTATCAGTTTAGTAAGTCACAGCTGCAAAATACTAACGCGAATTCTTTACAGGCGAATGGAAAAACTAGTAGAAGCCGGCCTCTGGGAAGATCAGTTTGGATTCCGTAGAAATGTTGGAACACGTGAGGCAATACTGACCCTACGACTTATCTTAGAAGCTAGATTAAGGAAGGGCAAACCTACGTTTCTAGCATTTGTAGACTTAGAGAAAGCTTTTGACAGTGTTGACTGGAATACTCTCTTCCAAATTCTGAAGGTGGCAGGGGTAAAATACAGGGAGAGAAAGGCTATTTACAATTTGTACAGAAACCAGATGGCAGTTATAAGAATCGAGGTGCATGAAAGGGATGCAGTGGTTGGGAAGGGAGTAAGACAGGGCTGTAGCCTCTCCCCGATGTTATTCAATCTGTATATTGAGCAAGCAGTGAAGGAAACAAAAGAAAAATTCAGAGTAGGTATTAAAATCCATGGAGAAGAAATAAAAACTTTGAGGTTCGCCGATGACATCGTAATTCTGTCAGAGACAGCAAAGGACTTGGAAGAGCAGTTGAACGGAATGGATAGTGTCTTGAATGGAGGATATAAGATGAACATCAACAAAAGCAAAATGAGGATAATGGAATGTAGTTGAATTAAGTCGGGTGATGCTGAGGGAATTAGATTAGGAAATGAGACACTTAAAGTAGTAAAGGAGTTTTGCTATTTGAGGAGCAAAATAACTGATGATGGTTGAAGTAGAGAGGATATAAAATGTAGATTGGCAATGGCAAGGAAAGCGTTTCTTAAGAAGAGAAATTTGTTAACATCGAGTATAGCTTTAAGTGTCAGGAAGTCATTTCTGAAAGTTGTGTGGAGTGTAGCCATGTAAGGAAGTGAAACATGGACGATAACTAGTTTGGACAAGAAGAGAATAGAAGCTTTCGAAATGTGGTGCTACAGAAGAATGCTGAAGATTAGATGGGTAAATCACATAACTAATGAGGAGGTATTGAATAGGATTGGGGAGAAGAGAAGTTTGTGGCACAACTTGACCAGAAGAAGGGATCGGTTGGTAGGACATGTTCTGAGGCATCAAGGGATCGCCAATTTAGTATTGGAGGGCAGCGTGGAGGGTAAAAATCATGGAGGGAGACCAAGAGGTGAATACACTAAGCAGATTCAGAAGGATGTAGGTTGCAGTAGGTACTGGGAGATGATGAAGCTTGCACAGGATAGAGTAGCATGGAGAGCTGCATCAAACCAGTCTCAGGACTGAGGACCACAACAACAAGAAGTCAGAAATAAGGGTATTTAGCAAATATTTTGCACATACCCTAAGCAACTATGTGAATGTTGACATTCACCGGTGAAAGTCGACATTCTCCAGATTTCGGTGTTTCACTGTAACATATACACATCTTGCTAAACTGTTACCCAGGTATTTTGGATGTGGATATGTGTGCCGCTTTGGTTTTCCTACATACTGTGAATGAATGCCTGAATGTGCCCTGAGATGCCCTCTCACTTGTGCGAATGAGTTACTTCCATGTCTTGGTGAATAAAAAAAGTTTTGAATATTTATCATACAACATATGTTCCTCATTGCGTGCTGTCTTTTGCAACAAAGAAAAGGGGGGGGGGGTCGATATCTTGAATTGTTTGAGAGATATGATGACTTTTATGACCACATGATTTGCAGGCACAGACACAAATGAGCTCATCGCACACAACTGTTTTTCGTATATAAAACCCAATAACTCGGAAACGAAATGAGACATTTTTCTGCTCTCATTTGTAAATAAAATTTCGATATCTTATCTACATTTAGTTCATTGCAATGTATGAGCTAAAATCAATCACACACAAAGTTTACGCAATGCATTTTCTCCTTTGCGAGCTCTTTAAAATTTTTTGCAATGTTTTACTTAATTTGATGCAGCGCAATAAGTATGATGGAAAAGAAAAAGATATTTACTTCTTTATTGAGTGAAGGTATCAGACTGTAAGATCTGTAAAAGTCAATTTTTTTCATCTAATAGTTTTAAAAAAATTGGGTCATAAATGTTTCATATTGGCTGGAACACCATTTCTTAGCACAAGCACTAGCATTTGCCGTGCTGTACAGCCACAACAAAAGCCACAGCACATCCATACCAGTGAAAGGATTAATGTTAAAATAGAGCAGTGAAAAATAATAAAATGTATGCTAGTATAAGATAAACCTTGCTTATGGAAAAAGAAAACCATAAAAATTGAGGAGGAGGTGATATTCTGCTGCCCACGTGAACTACACAATATCCTTCTCCATCCCTACTCCACCCCTGCTTCCAATCACATGCCTCATGGCTCATATCCCCTCATAGACCTGAATGAAAGATCTGCCTCATACAACGTCCCACTACTACCTACTCCAGTTTGGTCACTGGCATGTCCCAGCCTGCCAAAGGCAAGGCCAGATGTAAAGACAGCCATGTGATCTACCAACTTAGCTGCAACCACTGTGCAGCATTCTTGCGGCCATAACAACTAATAATCTGTCTGTCAGTGTGAACGGCCACTGCCAAATTGTGACAGAGACAGCTCGCCCACGCAGTTGCTGAACATGCCACCCAACACTGTGCTTCACGTTAATGACTGCTTCACGGTCTGTACCATGTAAATTCCCCTCTGGGGGGGGGTTCACCCCTCTTTTGTAAATTCGTGCTTTGCTGCTATGGGGCACCAGCCTTTTCCTATCTGTGCTGCATGTTTATTCTCCTGCTATTCTTTTTCCTCTCCCTTGGGGAACATGTCTTGAATATTTTTGGGAATGTATTCTGAAGTTTTAGTAGCCTGACATCAGAACAGTCCCTCATGTGGTTTCTTCTTCTTCTTCTTCTTTCTTCTTTCTTCTTCTTCTTCTTCTTCCTCCTCTTCCCCCCCCCCCCCCCCCCCACCCCTCCCCCCCTCTCACCCTTTATCCACTTTAGTGTTTCAAAGTTCCTCTTTATTTCCTCTTCCTCCCTTTTGCACTCTCAAAGGCTGGCCCACGTGTTTGACATGTAACAGGTGACCGGATAACGTGTAATTCCCAGCCCTTGGTTGACAGTAAGTTAGCACTTTCCCCTTGGTACAGGCCAAGTCCAGGGAGGGGTGATTGCCTGAGCTGTGACTTTCTCAAATTGCAGTTAGTCACTCTTTCAAGAGTTCTGAGGTTTGAACAATCACCTAAGGTGGGTGATGCCCCTCCCACCCACACACCCCCACCCCCGATTGCACCCCCCCCCCCCCCCCACCCAGTTGGAAGGAGTGTGCCATCAGAGACGCTGCCAATCATAGGGGAGTTATTCATAATGAGCCAACCACTTTCTCAGTCTATGTCTACTAAATGTAAATGGAATGAGGCTAAAGATTCCAAGACTCTTCCAGCTGCACCTCGGTTCCTCATAGTATCATGTACCAAAGGTGGTCAGTCCTTTGTTACAGTTAATCCACTTATTATTCTTCAGAAAGATATTGATGCAGTTGCAGGCACGGTGAAAGCCTGCTCTTGTTTACACAATGGGACTTTGCTTCTGCAGACCAGTTGTGATTTTCAAGCCCAACAACTGCTTACAGCTTTGCCATTCCACGGCTATCCTGTTCGTGTCGAGGCCACCCAAACACTGAATTTTTCACGTGGTGTTGTTTATACTTGGCTGCTTGGTGGTCAGGACTGAGGGAGAAATCCAAACTTACCTCTCTTATCACGGCGTCACTGCAGTCCATTGGATAAGGAAAAAGGTTGATGCAATCGTAGTGCGTCCAAGCACTCTCTTTCTCACATTTGATCGAATCGAGCTTCCATCAAAGATCAAAGCAGGCTATGAAGCCATCAAAGTCTGACAGTACAGTGCCAACCTGCTGCATTGCTAGCAGTGTTGGTGTTACAACGGCCTGTTCACATTTCCTGTAAAATGTAAAAATATGGGCAGATGTGTTATTTGTGGTAGGGATGCTTACAAGGGCTATTGCTAGGCTCCTTCTCCCTGCTGTATTAATTGTAATGGTGACCATTGCACCTTATCCTGTGAGTTTCCCATGTATCTGGATGAACACGCCATCCAGGAGATCAGGATGAAGGAAAAAACTATGTTACCCTGTCACTGACGAGTTATTGGCTTGTTGAAAGCCCTTCATCTTACCATCCGGCACCTGAAAGTGCCGTTCTCGCTACACCTCGCTCCATGAAGGACATGTCCATGCAGTCTTGAGAGGTGCAATTCAACATTGCAGTCGTAAAATCACCCAGTATCGTGGCAGCATCCCACTCCCATTCTCCTCTAGCTGTGCAACGAGGCACCAAATCTTTGCTTCTGGTGGCAAAATCACCTGCTGCACAACCAGCAGGCTGCAAAGAACAAAAGGAATAATCCCGCGAAGAATCTGTGGTCCCTCCAGCCAACAAACATTTGAGACTTCTTCTGCCAACTGCAAAGGCTCAAAGAAATCAAAGGTAAACAGTTTTCCTTACCCGACTCATAGATCCTCTTCAATGGCGTCTCTGTATGATACCCTCCATTTTGCTGGTGTGCACCGCATACTATTTTTCTGCCCTGAAATTTGCAAGCTGACCCAGTGAGAATTCTGACACCTCTGCTGATCTCATGGAATAAGAACTTCCAGCCTCTGCGCCCTGTCGCAATGAGTTTTCAAAAGACTGATACTCAGCAGCCACCAAGGTGACTACCTTTCATTTGTTCCCTCATCCCCAATCCCCCTTATGACTCGTCTGCAGTGGAATGTTCATGACATTAGATCCAACTACCAGGAAATGGTGCGGCTCTTAGAATTGCAGCGTCTGGTTGTTTTTTGCCTCCAGGAAACAAAATTGCATTCTTGTGACCACTTTGACTTCTTGCATTTCCTTGAGGTCCACCTTGACCTTTCCCCCCAAAGCATGGCATTCCATGTCATGGGGAGTCACGTGCTGCTGATCTGGGATGACATTCATAGCCAAATCATCTCACTAAACACTTGCTGCAAACTGTTGCGGTCTGCATTCTTCCTCGCTTCACCTTTTCTCTTTGCAACTTCTGCATACCTGCGTCATTCAGTGTCACCAGGCAGACTCCCTCCAGCTTAGTGGTCAACTCCCTCACCCCATTTTGCTGCTCAGTGACTTCACACGATCCACTTCGGGGCTCTTCCAGAACCTATCCGGGAGGTGCCCTCATGACTGACCTCAACCAACTCAACCTCATGGGTGTTAACACTGGAGCACCCATGTTCAGACTCTGTGCAAACCTATTCCCATTTGGATCTCTTGTTGTGCACTACCCAGCTTGCCCATCATCTCGAGTGGTTCGTTCCCTTTGACATGTACTCATGGGACCATTTCCTATGTGCAATCAGTTTGCTGACTTCTATCCCACTTATGTGTAAACCCAATTTGCAGTTTTTTGCCCCACTTATGTGTAAACCCAATTTGCAGTTTTTTGCCCCACTTATGTGTAAACCCAATTTGCAGTTTTTTGCCCCACTTATGTGTAAACCCAATTTGCAGTTTTTTGCCCCACTTATGTGTAAACCCAATTTGCAGTTTTCTAAGGCTGACTTAAGGCTTTACTCTTCCCTGTTTACCTTTGATGAGCAACATTTCCCCAGTTATGATGAATAGGTAGAGTGCCTCATGAACATTATCCTTGCTGCTGACTGTGCTGTGTCCCAATCCCCTACTGGTCTGAGGCGTGCTGTGATGTGATTCGTGCACAGAGACGTGCTCTCAACTTCTTTTAACAGTTATCCTGCAATGACGAACTGTATCCATTATAAACGGTTGCATGCACAGTGTCGTCGCGTTCTTCACAATAGCAAAAAAACTAGCTGTATTTCATTTACTAGTTCTTTCAACAGTTTCACTCCCTCTTCAGTCACGTAGGGCAATCTGACAGCTCTCTGGGACCATATCCATTCCCTAGTTTCTGGCCTGATCATAGCAAATGAAGTCATTGTGGACCCTATTGCTATATCCAACACCTTGAGCCGCTGTTTTGCAGAGATTTTGAGCTCCACCCGTCACCCTGCTTTTCTCTTGGAAACAAATGGAGGCAGCTTGGATGATACCCTTCTCTTCTTAGAATCATGAATGTTACAATGCCGCCTTTACTATGAGGGAGCTAGATCATGTGCTCACTTCAGCCCTATCTTTCACCCCAAGGCTGGCTTTTGGTCACATGTAGATGTTACAGCACCTTTCTGTTGCGAGCAAGAACTTCTCCTTTATATGTACAATTGCATTTTGGCAGATGGCGTATTTCCCAGATTCTGATGTGAAACTACTGTCATACCCATACTTAAGCCTGGTAGGGACAGACACCTTCCTTCTAGCTACTGCCCCATTTCTCTCACCAGCTGTGAAATGCAGGGTGATGGAATGTGAGATTCATGGACAGCTGATATGGTGGCTTGAGTCTCACAACCTACTAACCTCTGGACAGTGTGGATTTCAAGTGCACCATTCTGCAGTTGACCATCTCGTCACTTTCTCAACCCATGTCATGAACGGTTTTCTGCGGAAATACCAGACTGTGGCCATGTTTCGTGATTTGGAGAAAGCCTATGACACCTGTTGAAGGACTATCCTCTGTAAGCTATACACGTGGGAGCTTCCAAGGTTAGCTACCCGGTTTCCTTCAGGAATTTTTAAAAGACTTGGTTTTCAAGGTACCTATTGGTTCAACCTTGTTGGACACCTTCATCCAGGAGAACAGGGTGCCTCAAAGCTTTGTCCCGAGTGTTGCCCTCTTTGCTATAGTCATTAACCTCATTATGGCCTGTCTCCTTGTTCCGTCAATGACTTTCCGATCTGTTGCAGTTTTCTACAGACTTGTCTTCTTGAATGTTTCTTCAGTGATGTCTCAGTCGTCTTTACTCGTGGAGTATCGACAGTGGCTTTTGTTATTCCACTGACAAAACCATTTATATGAATTTCTGATGGCACCATGGGTTTCTTCCACCGTCTTTACATCATGGACGTATCGTTCTTCCGTTCACTGAAACTCCGAAATTCCTGGGACTCATGCTTGATAGAAAACCTTCTTGGTTCTCACATGTCTTACCTGGCTGTACGCTGTACCCTCTATTCTGTGTCTAAAATGTTCTAGGGAGTGGATCGGACCACCCTCCTTAGTTTATACCGATCCCTTTGAAACTGGACAATGGGTGTTTCGTTTATGTATCTGCATGCCCAGCCATATTATGCCATCTTAATACAATCCACCATCGTGGAATTCATTTGGTCACTGGCACCTTCTACACTAGCCCGGTTGAGACAATGTATGCAGAAGCTGCCGAAGTACCACTGTCATATTGGTGTGATGTTCTTGTCAGCAGATAAGCATGCTGCTTGTTTGGCATGCTGCTTGTTTGGCATGCCTGGCCACCTGCCTCCTTTTTCAATAACACCCTTGGCTGCCAGTGTGGGGCATGTGTCTGTTACCTCCCAGAGTTCACTTTCGGCTCCTACTCTGGCAGCTTAAGTTCATCACATTGGCTTCACGTGGCAGCCCATGTTCATCTTGGATTTCATTTGTTTCCTAAGGTAACTGCACTGGATACGATCTGTCATAGAGTAAGTTTCTTGACCTTTGCACACAACTTAGAGCCATTAGTGTACACAAAGGTGCTGTCACTATGACCGACCGTGATAGTGGATGTGCCGTCGTTGGCACCAACCATTTTTGGAATTGGCTTCCAGAACACTGCTTAATGGTTAGAGCAGAGCTCCTTGCCCTCTATCAGGCCACCCAGTATATCCGGCGACACAGGCTTTTTAACACTATACCGTCCGGCGACACCATACTGGTGTCGCGCACGAAATAGCGGTCAACGGCCGGCGACACCACACTGGTGTCGTGAGCAAGTGTCACGCAGTGGCCGGCGACAGCACTTTAGTATCTTTTGCATTCTGTTGATGTTGTGTTTAGGTAACAATGAGTTACACACAACAAGTATTTTGTTTTTATAAGTACTTGTGCCCTTTCATCATGGCAGACGAAAGAGACGATAAGATTATTTACGATGAATGCGCGGACGCCTTGTCTGATGTTTCGGATGACTTGGCCGATTGGGAAGAAGACATTGGATATCAAAAAAATGAAAATGAAGCAGAATTGTCGGAAGATAGTGAAATACGTCCAAGAAGAACTAGGCAAACACTATGGTTGCTAACTGATTCGGATGAATCAGATGAAGAAGACCATGCACAGTGGACAGACTTTGATTTACCGAGGAGCAGTAATAAATTTGAAGGATCTTCGGGTCCAAACATATTTCCAAAAGATTCACAGAGCGTCGAGGATATCGTAGAACTATTTATTGGGAACGATGTATTTGAATATATTAACAACGAAATCAGCAAGCACTACAGTCAAAACTGCAATTGAAGGAAATTGGATAAAAAAATGCCAAATTTGTCGACATAACGGGACCCGAACTTAGAAAATGGTTTGGGCTTGCTATCCTTATGGGAATTGTAAAGAAAATCAAGGATCGATGATTATTCATCAATGAATCCATTGATAGACACAACAATATTTCGCAAAACGATGTCCCGCAACCGATTCAGACAAATATTATCATTTTTACATTTTTCCAACAACAATAATAAACCAGATAATGCTGACTGGATTTAAAGGGCAATTCGTAACTGATTATTTTTCCAAAAATGCTTAAAGAAAATTTTAATCTAAGTCAAAACATCTCAATTGATGAAGGAGTGATACCATGGCGTGGACGATTAAAATTTAAAGTTTACAATCCATCGAAAATGATGAAATACTGCATACTCATTCGGATGGTGTGTGATTAGAGTACAGGATACATTTCCTCATTCAAGATATATTCTATCACTGGACAGACTTTAGCAAAAACAGTGATAGAACCATTGACACCTTCTTATGTAAAGTGGCATTACTTCTACATGGATTATTATTATAACAGTGTAGAACTTGCAGAGAAGTTACTTGAAAAGAAAATTAGAGTTTGTTGAATGATACGGCAAAATAAAGGATTTTTGTAAAAATTAAAGCATGCAAAAGTCAATGTGATTGCAGCTTGTCATCAAAGGAAAAGTGAAGTATTTGCACAGGTATGGAGAGCTTCGAAAACTAAAACGATACGAATGATCTCTACAACACACATGCCACTTTCACTGACACTCAAAGAAAATGTAGAAAAACCAATTACACAATAAACAAACCTGAAAGTGTATTACACTACAAGAAATACATGACAGGAGTGGATCGGGCATGCCAATATTAGAGTTATTACCTTATATACAGAAAAACTATAAAATGGTCAAAAAATGTTTGCATGTACCTTTTTAATTGTGCATTATTTAATGCATTCCATACATGTCAATATGTCAATACAGAAAAGTCTCTGATTTCACGATTTTTTATTGAAAGTGTCTGATTTGCGGATAAAAGACCATGTACCTGCTTCTGAGCAAAACTTGGAGGTTGCCACTACATTGTGTATGTCTCATCATGATCCAGTCACATAAAACAGCAACAACTAATACTTATTTCTGAAATGAAAAAACAAAACTGAAGAAACTGCCATGTATGCTCCAAAAACCAAAAAGAATGACCAACAACTTAATGTGCAAGTCTTGTGGAGTTAAGTTACATCTTGGAGACTATTTTGCTGCATATCATATGAAAGAGAAATACTAAGTACCAAAGACAATGCAAATAAACAAATTTTGTATTTATTTATGTAAGTATATCTTCGAAATTTCATGGAAGTTGGGGAACAGGGTTGAGAAGTTAAGAGAACTAACGATAAGATTAGTAAAACTTAACAATTTATATACTCCCGGTAATGTCAAGAATGGCCGGCGACAAGCCAAGTAATTATAATTAGCACTGCCAGTGCCAGACGAATGAATTTGTATGAGACGTGCGGACGGCAGAGTGTTAATTGTGTCACACACTGTGCACTTCAGAGCCTCTGAGTGCTGTACACATTGCATCCCTTAGTGCAACAGATCTAAGAAGCTGCCACTTTCTCGCTGTTGAGTGAGCCACTGTGATGTTCATGTGGGTTCCTCATCAGATTGGTGTGACAGAAAATGAGGTTACTGTCAAAGCTGTAATCCTCCTATGGTGTCACTTTGGCATCACCACTGGTCTTCTCTTCCTGGGAACAAGCTCCAGGGAAATAAACTTCTCCTCTCACAGCCACTTGGCTGACCTCATCTCGCTCTTGCGCCATTAGATCATCATTGTAGTTAGGTTGTGTATTGGGTATTGTCGATTTTGCTATTGCTATTTGCTAAATTGGTGATCCCCCTCCACTTTGTGCTCATTTGCTGTCACTCTGTGATGGTTCGCCATTTCCTGACCTAATGCCCTTTTTTTAACTACTTACATTCTAATTTATGTTTGATGCCTTGGGTTATTGGGTGTTTTAGCAAATGACACGTGGGCTGTCAACTGTGTTTTATTTCTTATCCATTGCAGCAATACAGCGAAGGGCATTTAATCTTTGGTTCAGGGCCTCCACTGTCTCTGCAGCATATTTTGATGTTTCTCCCTTATGAGCTTAGTTGTTTTTGCACTCAAAAAAAAACTGTCTGGATTCTTCCCACTAACACCAGTTTCCTGAATTGGTCAGGTGGAAGTTCTTCCTACAATACATCCCCTGATTCCCATATCCCCCTTGGCCTCAACTTTCACTGGTCTCTGTCTTCCACCTGCTTATCCCCCTCTCTGCTCCCACTCCAGTGCTACACTCCTATCCCACCCATGCACCTACATAGATCTTTCCTCTCCCTCTCCCGCCTTATTACATCCCTGTGTGTCCCCCAGCCATACCCTGCTGTCCCTCCCTTTCCCTGCCCCACACCTCTTCCCTACCACCACTATGCATCCCAGCTAGATTGCTGCCCACATCAGATGCAGTTGCAGTTAGACCTTTGCACCTGGAGGCTGTGTATGTATGTGTGTGTGTGTGTGTGTGTGTGTGTGTGTGTGTGTGTGCTTTTTCTGTTTCTGAGGAAGAACATTGTCCCAGTGCATTTTTTTCATTTTGCCTGTTTGTGACTCAACACCTTTGTGTGGTGAGCAGCCATCTATCCTATCCATCTCATTATTTCTTCCTTAGGGGGGAGAGAGAAAGAGAGGATATTCTATTTTAAAAAATGGCTATATGCTGCCAATCACTCATGCATATAAGATGCACTCAAAAAGAAAGTACCTGCATGCTGTAAAATGAAAACCATTGGGAGGGTCATAATGTCATTATCAGTGGAAAAAGTGTGGTCCCCATAAGAGCACGGATGTGTTCCAAACTCACCGCTAGAGGGACGTAGGTAAGCACCCATGTGATGCCTGGGTGAGCACACATTCGCCTACCAATGCACTCAGGCTGTACTGGAAACAGTGAAGTGTCTGCTTCAAAGAAGAGCAAAGGGGTGTAGTGCCAGACACTTGTAGGAATGAGGGGGTTAGTAATTCATCAAAGAATAGTAGAGGGCTGCAGAGTGCACTGTATGTCCGAAGCAAGGGCTAGACATGGCACAAGCAATTCAAGGATGGATGGATGGATGGATGGATGTCATTGGCCGTTGATGTTCAGTGTGGAACTCCATACTGCATTACCAGTACCATTGTCCAGTACGTGGATGACCTGACTATTCAAGGCCAGCTAGTTATGGTAGCAGACATTTCCAGGATTGAGCATTGGAAGTGTTCATGCTACTGTTAACTGCAGATTGGAATTTGACAAGGTGTGCACCCAGTGGGTGCCTCACAGTCTTCAACCAGCACAGGAAGTGTGTTGAATGATACTCTATTGAACATCTGCAGTGCTATATCAGGGAGAGGAATGACTTCCTGTCACAAGTGGTTGCTAGAGATGAAACATAGTGTCATCACTTCTACACAGAGTCAAAATAATTTAAGTTTTCAGTACAAGCATGCTGGGTCACTGCCACCAAAAAAATCCAGGGCTGTTCACATAAGTATGGGAAAGGCTATGCTAACATCCTCCTTTGACAAGAAGTTGACTTTCTGCAGCATGGGATAATAGTGAATGCACAGCGATATTCATAAACCTTGACCACCCTTTGCAAAGCAAACAAATTGAAATGATCTGGTCAACTCGTATGTGAGGCCATTCTGCTCCACAACAACATGAGGCATCGTACACCAAATGCCGTCAAGTAGTTCTTGCAGACATTTAGATGGAAAGTTTTCAGTCACCCACTATACAGTACAAATCTGTTTCCCTGCAATTACACAAATTTTGGAGAAACAAGGACATCAAGCAATACGTTCGGAACTGGTTCACAACATAGCCCCAGGAATTTTAAGAGATGATAATTCACTGTCTTATGACACAGAGGGACAAATATCTCAACAATTGGTGGGCAATAATTTTGAAAATGGTGCATGTTTCTGGTTACAGCTCTCTCTCTCTCTCTCTCTCTCTCTCTCTCTCTCTCTCTCTCTCTCTCTCTCTCTCTCTCCCCCCCCCCCCCCCCCCTCCCCCTCTCTATCTAACTCTTATCTGAAATTGCCACTTGTGGTTTCCTTTCCTTATTAGTGATTGTTGCTTTCTTACTGTAGTTTCCGTTATTATAATGAATTGATATCATAGTTTTTAAAATATCGTATAGTGATGGTGGTTCCAGTCAAGAACTGCATGAAAGCATATACCTTTTTATTGTGTAACACTTTTGTCCTTGTCTTTCTTTGTAACCAGTATTCCTAAAGTTGACCAATTTCAGTACATGTTTCCTTTCATTGTAACCACCTGGTACATTTAATAAATGACAGAATGCAGGAGGGAAAGAAATTGCATAGTCAGATAATATATAGTTGATCAACAAATGTCAAGATCCAATTCCAGCAAAAACTTTGAACACCATTTTCCTTTTAGGTTCTTTTAAATAAAGAATCGGTGGTACAGTTTTAGCACGCCTTCTAACCCCCCACATGACAGACCTGAGGTACTATGGGAGCTGCATGCTTGCTGCAGTTGTTGAAGTTGAGCATGTGTGTTCCTGTCAGTATTATAAATATGCTCCTTGTGATATATTTTACATTGAGAAGAGCAGGTAAAATAGCACTTACAGTTACTTCGAAGTGCTACTGTCAACCAGGTAGTCCGTCTTTATTGTGTTCATCTTTAAATTGAAGCCCATTTTTTGTGTCTGTGTTTTCCTCAATAAATAAATATTTTTTTGAAAGGATTATGCCTTGATGAAATAAAATTGTCTTCCACCCCCCCCCCCCCCCCCCACCTGTGCATGTTTTTGTGTTTGTGGTTATGAAACTTCTCTGAAAATGTATGGGAGAAAAAGAAGAAAATTGAGATTGATCAAGGAAGAATCCACTCAAAATGTATTAATTTCTTTATCTTAACCTTTAAATTTTAAGTTACATTTAAACAATTTGCAATGTTTTAACTAAATGATTGTTTTCTAGTTATACGTCTGCAGTCAGTAGATAAAGATAAATCGGGCAGGTTTGTAATACACTGCCTGCAATTGCGGCCAAAACTGGTGTGCAAAACACTAGAGTGCCATAAAGTAGTAAATGTGACTGCACAGAGCGAGGTTGTCCAAGGCTTTCCTGTTCGGGTAAGCAGTTCTTGTAAAATACTATTTAGTTTCAAGGGTATGACATGAAGGAAAATACTGCATGCAGTACATGCTTTTGTAAAGTAAAATGTATTCCATTTGGAAGGATAGATATTACTGTGAGCACTCATTCTTTTGTATTTTGCCATTTAATTTTTTATTTGTTACTTTTATTATTAATAATTTAACACCATAAAACAATATTACGAAAAGGAAAGTTGCCACTCGCCATATAGTGGAGATCCTGAGTCGCAGATAGGCACAGCAAAAAGACTGTCACAAATAAAACTTTCGGCCATTAAGCACTTCGACAATACATGCGCGTGCGTGTGCCATGTGTGAGAGCTGCATTTGCGTGAGCTTGTTTAGAGTGTGTGTGTGTGTGTGTGTGTGTGTGTGTGTGTGTGTGTGTGGGCGCGCGCATGGGCACATGCGTCATCTATTGTTGATGAAAGCCTTAATGGCCAAAAACTTTATTTGTGACAGTCTTTTTGCTATGCCTGTCTGTTACTCAGCATCTCTGTTATTTTGGACTGTCCTGTAATTTTTCAGCTTTTTCCAAGGCTTCTGAGCTTTTTGTTTGCAAAGAATCTCTTGCATTGTTATATAATTCTGTTGAATTCTAAGCTCTTTTTATCAGTTTTAGATTGGCTTAAAGCACTCGATGTACATCAGATAGGTTGCATAAGGCAAAGAGCTCATTGGTCATCAGGACCTAAATTTTCGCATACTAAAAGCTGGTTCTGCTGTAACATGATATTTTAGGCTACAATATTAAATAGCTGGAAACTATTTGTTCATTCAGAAAATACAGTGATCTGATTAGTATTAATTAATTCATTAAACTGTCTGTAAAAATGTGTTCATAATTATTTGACTTGACGAAAACTGTTCAAAAAGTTACAGACCATTTGTAATTTTGCGCCAGTGGTGTGTTGGAGTGAAATACGGTTGGCATCGCTGCAGAAGTGTGTTTCATGTGTAACTGCCAGAAGTTTCATCATTGTATGTCTGTTAGTAATTGTTCGGTGCTGTATTGAGTAGAATGTTCTGTCGCACAGTTTGCAAATTTAGAGATGGCACAGAGTTAGAGAAGCAACTCATCTGAATTAAATTTTTTGTGAAACTTGAGAAAACACACACACAGAGAGAGAGAGAGAGAGAGAGAGAGAGAGAGAGAGAGAGAGAGAGAGAGACCAAATGATACACAAATCCTATGGTGATGAGCGATTAAGCCATACTCGGTGTTGAGTGGTTCAGACAGTTCAGAAACGGTTGGACAGAAGTTAAAGAGGACCCTCATTCATGACACCCTTCGATGTGTACCTATGATGCTCATGTCAGGAACATCAATGAAATTGTACATGCTAATTGAAGACTTGACTGTGTCAGACATGGCAGAATAATGTAACATTTCAGTTTTGTTATGTCATGAAATCCTGACACAGCATCTTGGAATGCATCGTGTTGCCACAAAGTTCATCCCATGGCTCATTAGTCATGATCAGAAAGATTTTTGCCTCGCAGTCTGTGAAGAGCTTTTGTATTGCGCAAAAGAGAACATGATGTATCTTAAGAGAATCATAACTTGTCCTGAGACATGGGTCTAAGATTATGATGTTGGGACCAAGGCCCCTTCTTCACAATGGGTTGGGGGAAAAAAATTGCTCATCAGATCAGGTCAAATATCAAAGCCATGCTGATAGTTTTCTTTGACTCTGAAGGATTAGTTAATAATGAGTTCATGCCTCAGCGACAAACTGTTAATCAGTGGTACTATGGGAACGTGTTGCAATGCCTATAAGAAAATCTGAGATGGAAATGGCCTGAAATGTGGTGAGACAATTCATGGCTCTTGCATCTTGATAACGCACCTGCACATTCATCCCTGTTGGTGCAAGGCTATTGCAAAAAAAAAAAAAAAAAAAAAAAAATCATTGTGCTGTCACATCCTCTGTACTCTCCAGACGTTGCCTGTGTGTACTTCTTTTTATTTCCAAAGTTGAAAACGCCATTGAAGGACAAAGATTTGCAACGATAGATGACACAAAAGAAAACTTGCAGACGTGGCTTCGCGTGATCCTGCAACAAGCGTACTAAGACCATTTCCTGATATGGAAATGGCATTAGGAGCAGTGTATCGATTGTGGAGGAGAGTATTTTGAAGGACACCATGTGCAATAAGTAAAAGCTAAGTGCAGGAAAGTTTTGTCAACAAAGTTCTGAAATTTTTTGAACAGACCTCGTAAATAACTACATTTTGTTCAATTTTTATTTTGGGAGTTTTAAGTGATTTTTATTTTCATGTGTTTTTAGCCCTTTTCTATAAACCTAATTCAGTCAAAATGTTTTTGCCATGCCTTGGAGATGTACATTTCCCATCTATGCCAGTGTATATGCACAGACAGTAACAAACTTTGAAACAGATTATGATTGTAAACAAATTAACTGATGATAAATACTTTCACTGTGACAATAACCATTCATCACCTAAGTAGACGTTGGGTAAAAAATCACACTTTGCCAAAAGTAAAATGTTACATCACAAATTCCCACTCTTCGATGAATGATGTCATTGCTGTTAAATAAGTAACGAAAGAATAATTGTAGTGATGAACACTTCTTAGCATTTTAAAATTGTAATGCAGTCAACATGAAGGAAGCAATTAATGCATAGTTTTTTTTTTTTTTTTTTTTACTAACTGCCAGCTCATACAATTAAAATATTATTTTCTTGCAGTATGACAATAAAGTACTTGATGATGCTTTGATGGTAAAGTACTTGTATGTTGTTTCCATTTGTTTGTACTTGGGGAGTAACCATTAAGAGCCTTGGTAAACCAGTTGCACCTCCAGATTCTACTCCAGCACTTTAGTTGCACTGGGATAAAAACTCATTGCTTAACTGTGCTAATTGGACACTGAGTAAGTATCATTTCTCTTTACTTTTGTAACACTGCCCAGATAAGAGGATGATTTTTACAAAGGAAACACACACTAATATGTGTGCATGCCTTGCAATATGCTGTTCAGAGGGAATCTCCGTTCTCTTGTACTCTTATGGATTTATGGACAGCCCAGCAGGCTTCATGGCAATTCCCTCCAACAGTACTTCAGACATTAGTCAAGTCCACGCCATGTCGCACTGCGGCACTTCTGAGTGCTCGTGGGGGCCCTACACTATGTTAGGCAGATGTACCAGTTACTTTGGCTCTTCAGTTTATAATAACTGCATTCTTTGTTTCACTGTGACCAAATAAGAGGAGTTACAATTCTGAAACACCCAACCACCTTCTTTTACCTCATATACTTCTTTACTCCTCAGCATTAACATTATGAACAGCACATAAAGCTCACACTTACATCCCTATTATTCATTTATTAAACCAGCATATAAATTAGATGACTAAAAGTAAGGTAGAGCCCTCAATTTTGCAACTTTGGAGTAAGCATCAAAACCAGCAGTATTCTGTTTCTATAGAAACTCTCAATGACACCTGCTTCCTCAGAAGGCCATTTCCTAAACTCTATCAGATTTTCACGCCAATAGTGTCCCTATGTACATCTCCCTTCTCTTTCATTTGATTGTAGGTCCTCATTTCTTTGGTACACCTAACCTATTCCTTACACAATTTATATATATGAGTACAGTATCCAGCTTACTATTATACCTTCTTCTCTCCTCTTTTCTCCTATATTTTGGGGTAACGTGCTGGTACCTTGTCTATAATCCTTACCCAATTTCCGAGCTTCCTCAAAAGCTCTCTCTTAAGTGTGCTCCTTTGTGTTCTACTCATGGCCAAATCTTGTTTTTTAATTTTTTTATTAATTTATTTACTTTTTATTGTGAACTTATTACGCAGCTGTGGCTCTGAATGTCCCCATGTAGAACTCATCAGGATATTAACTTGTCATTGCTCTGCTACACTGATCAGCCAGAACATTATGACCACCTACCTAATGGCTGGTATGTCTACTTTAAACACAGATAACAGTGGCGCCACATCTTGGTATGGAAGCAGTGAGGCCTTGGTGGTCACTGGAAAGAGTTAGAACCATGTGTGCACTTGCCCCCCCACCCCACCCCCCCCCCCCCCACCCCCACCCCCCACCCTCTCCAGGGAGGGGGGCTGACTTCACGTTCAGTCGCATTCCAGATGTATTCAATCAGGTTCAGATCTGGTGAATTGGGGGCCCAGCACATCAGTTGGAACTTGCCACTGTGTTCCTTGAACCACATAACTGCACTCCTGACATTGTGTGATGGCGCATTATGCTTTTGAAAAAAGCCTCTGCCATCAGGAAACATGATTGTCAAGAACGGTGTACATAATCTGCAACCAGTGTATGATAATCATTGGCTGTCATGGTGCCTTGCATGGGCCCTTACTGGACCCATGGATGCCCATGTGAATGTTCCCCAGAGCATAATTTAGGTGCCACCAGCTTGTCTCCGACCCATGTTACTGGTGTCTAGGAACTATTCCCCTGAAAAAGATGGTGGGTGTGCGCACTCCTATCAGCATGATGAAAAAGGTATCTGGATTCGTTAGACTATGCAGTGCTCTGCCACTCTGCCAATGTCCTGTGCTGATGGTCACTTGTTCATTTCAGTCATAGTTGCTGATGTGATGTTAACATTAGCACATGTAAGGGTCGTCGGCTGCAGACACCCATCATTAGGAGTTTTTGGTGCACTGTGTGTTCAGACACAGTTGTGTTCTGCCCAACATTAAAGTCTGTTGTTAGATACACCACAGTTTGCCACCTGTCCTGTTTTACTAGTGTGACCAGCCTACGACATTAGACATCTGTAATGAGGGGTGACAGCCAAACCCCTTGACGTCTGGATGTGGTGTATTTTGGTTTCGCCATATGTTGAAGACATTCACCACAGCATTCCTCAAATACCTGACAAGTTGTTCAGTTTCTGAAATGCTCATGTCAAGTCTCCCAGGCCATCATAATGTGCTCTCGGTCAAACTCAGATAGATCACGTGCCTTCCCAATTCTACACATGGACAGCACGCTCACTGATACTACATGCAACGCCCATGTGTCTTGACTAAGTCATTCCTCGCCAGGTGATGCTGCTGTCACGTGGACAGGTTTATTTTGATAGTAGGTTGGTGCTCATAATGTTCTGGCTGATAGGTTTAGATGAGGTTGGTTGGTTGATAATATATTCAATAGATCATTTTAATGATTCTCTTATTGAAATGATGTGGAATGAGCCAGTTAGTTACATGTTCCATTGATCAATCTCATGGTAACTTATAATGTGGAATGTGGTCAAGTGCATAAGAAATGGACACATGAATCAAGGGTTTTTTAAGCTTAAAATTTTTATTACCTGTGGGTTAATTTATCCCTATTCAAGAATTCATCTATGGTATAGGAGGCGTTGTCAAGCAGATATGATTTCAGTTTTATTTGAAACTATTACTGCTTTCTGTCAGACATTTTATTTAATCTGGTAATTTATCGAAAAGTTTTACAGCTGCATATTTTACCCCTTTCTGTGCCAACAATAGGTTATTCTGGTATTATAATCATGAATGTCCCTGTTGTTCCTAAACTGGTCCATGTTGAAGAGAACAAATTGCATTACTGAGGAAATGTAGGCATCTGTTTAAATGGTTAGGAATTCTTACAGCAGCCTCACAGTACAAGATGTGCGACTTTGAGCCCAGCGCATTTTTCTAACCATTTTCTTTTGAGCAGTGAGCACTTTTTGCCTAAGTGTTGAGTTACCCCAAAATATTATTCCGTATGACGTCAGAGAGTGAAAGTATGCAAAGTATGTTTGCTTGCTAATTTCTGTATCCTCAAAATTAGCAGTTATTCTGATTGCAAAAGTTGCTGAACCTAGTCACTTTAGAAGATCCAAAATATGAATTTTCCAATTATGATTCTCATCTATATGTACACCCAAAAACGTGATGTGCTCTATCCTGGCTACTGACTTTTGTTGGTGTGTTATATTTATTGAAGGAACTTGCAGTAGAAAATTGGGTGTACTGTGTTTTTTCAAAGTTCAGAGCAAGCCCATTCGCAGAAAACCAGTCAATAACCTTTCAAAAGACATTATTTGTACCATTTTCTATTGGATTAACAATGATGCTTGTTTCAACAGCAAACAGTACCACTTTAGCTTCTTGTTTCAGATAAGAAGAGGGCATTCACATGTATCAAGAATGCTCGAACCCTGTGGAACACGAAATGTAATTTCACCCCAGTTCGATGAAGTGGGAAACCTCCTTAAATCACTTAATCCATATAAAGTAACTTTTTGCTTCCTGTTCTATATATATGACTTGAACCACTCATATGCTGTTCCATTTATACCACAGAATTGTAATTTCTGTCACATCATGTCATGTTTCACACAAGCAGATGCTCTGGACAAGCCGCAGAAAATCCCTTTTGGCGACGGTTTAGAGGCATTACAGAGTGGAAATATGCAAATATGTCAGGAGGTTAATTCATGTGTTCCCAAGACTAGCAATTGTATGAAGAGCAAAAGTGGCTGAACTTAATTGTTTGAGAAGCTCAGTAACATCGTTCTTTCAGCTCAAGTTTTCATCACTATGTACACCAAAAAGTTTGGAACACTCTACCCTGTATTAACTCCTGTTCATGTGCTGCTTCAGTTGTTGGTATGACTCTATTTTACAGAATTGAATTAGGAAGAGCCCATATTCAGAGAACTACTTAATAATTCTTTGGAAAAGTATTAACATCTTCCTGTGTTGCTTTTTCTCTAATGGGATTTATTTTAATGCTATTTTTGTCTGCAAAAAGTACCAATTCTGCTTGTTGAATGTCAAGTGGAAGGTCACTCACATACATAAAGAGTAAGAGTGCACCCAGAACTGAGCCTTGTGGGACTTCCTTCGTAATTTCACCCCAGTCACTAATATTTTCTACCCTTCCAGCACTATTTGAATTGTCCAACACAACTTTGTGCATTCTGTTTGTTAAGAGTGATTCAAAGAGCTGTGTGGAAAGTCAGAAGTTCCAAAAAACTTGAGTTTTTCTAAGAGAGTAATATGACTCCACAATAAAATGCCATGGAAAGATCACAAAAAATACCAGCCGACGATATTTTTATACTTAAGGCTTGTACTGTTTGATGAGTGAATATGTAAATATCATTTCCAGTCGAGCAATCCTTCTGGAATCCAGACTGTTGCTTAAGTTTAGACTGCCCTTGAGTACATCACAATTTTTAGAATTAGGGACAAAGATGTCAGTAAAGAAACTGGGCTAAAACTTATTGTCATTCTTGTCATTTCTCCTGTGAAGAGGTTCAACAGTTACCTGTTTTAACCTGTGTGGAAAAATTCCCTATGCCAGTGGTGCATTATGTACTGTATATCACAAAGGACATGACTTATTAATTTGGGACAACTTTTCAGGATTGTGTTTGAAGTTCCATCAACACCACAGAAGGTTTTGTTTTTCAGAGTTTTTATAATTTTACTAGTTTCATTGAAGGATGTTTGTGCCATCCTTATTGTTTCAAGTTTTCTGGAATGACACTATTAGTATATTCTCTAGCTTCTTCAATTAATCATTTAATCCAGTTTTTCTGAATCCTTTAATCCTGTTTTGTTGCTGCTAAATTTAGAAAGTGATTGTTAAATGTACTCACAACTTGTGAGTAATCAGTCACAACATTGTCATTTAGTTTAATTGTTACTGTAGATTGTACACATGACTGGCTGTCATGTTCCTGTTTGATAAAATCCCATATTGCTTTAATCTTACTATCCACATTATTAATTTCTGTCAGGACATACATATTTCTTGACATTTTAATGACATACCTTAAAATGTTACAGTATCTTTTGGAGTTTGGGAAAGTAATGTTGGATCTTGCCTTTATATAAATTTCCCCCTTCCTCTTACATGAAACTTTGATTCCCTTAGTTATCAATGGCTTACTTGTTCTGCTAATGAATTTTCTGGATAATGGTGTAGGAAAGCAACTTTCAAATATTTACACAAATAAACATTGAATAAATTGAGTTTGACATTAATTGTGCGTCATGATCAGATAGCCCGTCAACAACTGGACACACATTATTTGCTTCAGTTTGAGCATTGTCTATAAAATTTTTGTCAATGCCTGGCTATCTTTTTGTACATGAGTTGGAAAATTGACTATTGAAATTAGATTGAAACATCCAAATAATGATTCAAGTTCATTTTTCCTGTCTGTATTTTTTAAGAAACCTACACTGAAATCTTCACAAATGATCTTTCCTCTTCCTACTCTCCTCTTTGCCAACTTGATGATGCTGACATCCTGCACCTCTCCAGTTAAACTCATAGAAACATTCTTATTCAGGTAATGTGTCTCCTCTGTGACTGCATAGTAATCTTAACACCTACAATATTCTGGGTTATTGTCCAGAAAATTATCATCCATAAATATCACATAGTGAAATTTTAGCCACATTAAGCTACAGCAAAATAAACAGATATAGTAATTCAAACATTTATTAGCTCAAACATTAAAACTTTACAAGACAATGTTAGTAAACCTTGGACTAGGGAGACATGAAATAAATCTGGTGAAATTACAGTGGTGCTTCTCATATCAAAAATATTAATGACAATATTATGAAAAGGATAGATTGCTATCCACAGTACAGGAAACACATTGAGTTGCAGACACACACAACATAATAATTGCTGTACGTTTGAGCTTTCAGCCAAAAGGCCTTCTAAAGCAGAATACACACATGCACGTGAGCAACTCTATCTCTGGTCCCTGAGGCCAGACAGTGTATAGCTTGTAGTGCTTTGAGAATTTCCGCTTAAATTCTAGAATCACTCGGCCTTCTACTGTCTCGAACACATGATATTTTAAATACAAGTGTGAGAGAGCCTATCTACTGCGAGTCGCCTGTCTCTGTGTGCAGGTCCAAAGTGTGTAATAAGAAGACCGTAGACGTGGCGGTCGAACGGCATCGACAAGTGTTTGCCGGTCACACCATGGAAGCCGTAGTGAAAGGAGGAGGAGTAGTTGTGTATCCCGTGATGTTTTATAACTTTGACTATTGTAGTGGGGAAAAAAAGGACAGTTGAAGTATTGTTAATTATTGTTCACTTTGAACTTGGAGAGGATAAGATGTGTGTTCAGATTCAGAATGGGAATGGACTTGGGTTTTAAGCCAACCTTTTCTTATGTGTAAACGAACTCTGTTTCTTACCTTTGGACACATGAAGAGACTTACTGGATAGTGTTTATGTGAAGAATGATATTTGTAAAAGTTTGATGCACATCGTGACGTGAAACAAAAGAAACTGCGTACATCTGCTTAATTTTATAAGTAGAAAGAGCCTTGAGAAATTCCTATTCCTAGCAAATATACGTCGAAGAAGAAGAAGAAGAAGAAGAAGAAGAAGAGAAAAGGAGGCTGCAGCTGCAAGCTAACCAGCAGGGAAAGTCGGCTGACAATCTCAAGTAAGTCATATCGTTAAAGAAGTGGGTGTTTACGCACATACTTCACCGGTGGACAGCAGCTGGTGCCCAGTGGGTGCATTGGTGGAATAGAAGGCTATGTAGTTCTGGAGTGGGAGCAGGGAAGTGGACATAAAGGTGAAGGACAGGGACTAGAAAAGATTGAGACCAAGGGGTTCATTGGAACATAGGATATATTGTAGGGAGGGTTCTCACCTACACCCTTCAGAAGGACTGGCGTTGGTAGGAAGGATCCAGATGGCACAGGCTGTGAAGCAGTCATTGAAGTGAACCACATTGTGTTGGGCAGCAACTGGCTTGGCTGGTCCAACTATCTCATGGCCACAGTTTGGTGGTGATCATTCATGTGTTCAGACAGCTTGTTTGTTGTAATGCTCACATAGGAAGTACCATAGTGGTTGCAGCTTAGCTTGTAGGCCACGTGACTGCTTTCACAGGTAGACCTGCCTTTGATGAGATAGGAGATACCACTGACTGGTCTTGAGTATATGGTGGCAGGAGGGTGTATGGGACAGATCTTGCATCTAGGTCTATTGCAGAGATGTGAGCCATGAGACAAGGGGTTGGGAGCAGGGGTGGACAAGGATATTGCGTAGGTTTGATGTGTGGTGGGATACCACTGTGGAAGGAGTGGGAAAGATAGCAGTAGAATATTCCTGATTTCAGGGGACAATGAGAGGTAGTCGAGACCCGGTCGGAGAATGCGATTCTGTTGCTCCAGTACTGGGTGGTACTGGGTCGCAAAAGAGTTGCTCCCTTGTGGCCAGACGGTGGTTATGTGGGAGGTGGTAGGCAACTGTAGAGACAAGCCATAGGAGATCTGTTTCTGTACAAGTTTAGGAGGGTAATTTTGATCTAAAAAGGCCCCAGTGAGACCCTTGGTGTATTTGGAGAGGGAGTGCTTGTTCCTACAGATGAGAGCCACAGTTGGCTAGGCTGTGTGGAAGGGATTTCTCAGTATGAAATGTGTGTTAGCTGTCAAAGTGGAGATATTGCTGTTGTTTAATAGGTTTTATATGGACAAAGAGATTAATGTAGCCATCATTGAGGTGGAGGTCAACATTGAGGGAGGTGGCTTTTTGAGTTGAGGAGGACCAGGTGAATTGAATGGGATAGAAGTTGTTGAGGTTCTGGAAGAATGTGTATAGAGTGCCCTCACCTTCGATCCATATCACGAAGATGTCATTAATGAATTTGAACCAGGTGAGGGGTTTGGGATTCTGGGTGGTTAGGAAGGTGCCCTCCAGATGATCCATAAATAGGATGGTGCCTTGTGGGTGCCCATTGCTGTAACAAGGATTTGTGCATAGTTGATGCAAACAAAGGAGAAGTAATTGGGGATGAGGGTACAGTTGATAATGTTAACCAGGAATGTGATTGTAGGTTTTGGAGTAGGTGGATTGTTGGAAAAGGTAGTGTTCAATACCAGCAAGACCATGGGCCTCAGTAGTGGCAAGCGGGGCGAAGCATGGTGAAGGAACAGGCACTGTGGGGAATCAGTGGAGGAAACAGTTGTTGTGTTTTATACAGCAGTGTAGGTTATAGATAATAGGCTGAAGGTGTTCATCAATGAGAGCAGAGATTCTCTCAATGAAGGCAAAGTAACCAGTCTTAGCTCATCCCAGAACCTCTCCCCTGAGCCTCGTTCTCTCATCATGTCTATGACTCTTCGCACTCCTACCTCCTGCATGCTTCCTAAAGTCCATAAACACAACCACCAAGGATGTGCCCTGTCACTGGTTGTGATGTCTTGACTGAGAGAATCTACCCACTATATTCTATTTGTATGTATGGTTTGCAGGAAGTGTCCACTAGAAAGGTGTCTACATTTATCGTGATGTTTGTATATCTGTTAGATGTCCAGATAAACCTTCCATTTCATTCTGATTTGTCATTAACTCCAGATAATAGCATATTACTTTTGTTCCAGAACATGCATCAATTTCCATATCTCATCATTATGTATTGTTGATGTGGCCTATACATAGTATCTGCAAGATGGACTTCAATGGCTTGGTCAAGTAACATCTGCTTATGTTCAGATATGCTCGTATCAACATTACATTTGTGGATATAGTGCCAGAACACATCTTCATATTATAGGATGTACAGTTACTTTAATATGGCAAGCAAATACCTTACAAATATTAACTTTATTTAGTAGAATATTTGAGGAGTTTTGCCTAGAGCAATTTGTTTGCTGCAAATCAAAATTTGTGACCTTATGGTATCTGTTATACTGAATTCAGTTCCGGTCTAGTTCTACTCATGATAAACCTGGCCATGCCATCATTGCTGTCTGTTTTATCTTATTTGTATATGCTGATGTAGAAAATACCTGCGAGATTATGCATAATAGCTGTGCTGTTGCTAAAACAGTAGTTAGCATCTTGTTATCTATCTACTACCAATAGGATTGTGAAAGAAATGTAACTTAAAAAAGATAATATAGTAAAAAGGGAAGAACCATTACATGGAAATATAAATAGGAAGAACTGTAATAGACAAGTGGGGCATTGCAGATGTGTCCCCATGTAGTTAATGCAGTTCATGAACTCTCCTGAGATAAGTTCTTTTAAGTTCCAATCATTTTTGTCGTATAGATGTTATGTTGTTCTTTTTCCCTGCCATTTAAAAGATCTATAAGAAACCCTACCATAAGACGAGGAATACTAACCACCTTGGCGCAGTGGTTAGCACACTGGACTCGCATTCGGGAGGACGACGGTTCAATCCCGTCTCCGGCCATCCTGATTTAGGTTTTCCGTGATTTCCCTAAATCGTTTCAGGCAAATGCCGGGATGGTTCCTTTGAAAGGGCGCGGCCGATTTCCTTCCCAATCCTTCCCTAACCCGAGCTTGCGCTCCGTCTCGAATGACCTCGTTGTCGACGGGACGTTAAACACTAACCACCACCACCACTAACCACCTTACACAGAGGTGACAAAACTCATGAGATAGTGATATGAGCATATACATATGGTGGTAGTATCGCTTTCACGAGGTATGAAAGGGCAGTGCGTTGACAGAGCTGTCTTTTGTATCCAAGTGATAAATGTGAAAGGGTTTTTGATGTGATATGGCAACTAGACAGGAATTAACAGACTTTGATTGTGGAATAGCTGTTGGAACTAGATGCATGGAACATTCCACTGTGGAAGTCACAGAAATTTAATATTCCGAGATTCACAGGGTCAAGAATACCAGATTTCAGGCGTCACCTCTCACCACGGACAACAGTGGCAGATGAGCCCCATTTAATGCCTGAGAACAGCAGCGTTTGCCAAGAGTTGTCAGTGCTAACAGACAAACAGCTCTGCATAAAATAACGGAAGAAATTAATGTGGGACATACTACAAATGTATCTGTTTGGACAGTGCAGCAAAATTTGACATTAATGGGCTATAGCAAAAGACGACTAATGCGAGTACCTTTGTTAACAGTCTGACATACCTTGCAATGTCTCTCCTGGGCTTGTGACTATATCGGTTGTACATTAGATGACTGGAAAACCAGATGAGCCCCAATTTCAGTGTGTAAGAGCTGATGCCACGAAGACATGGACCCAAGTTGTGAGTAAGGCACTGTGCAAGCTGTTGGTGGCTCCATAATGATGTGGGTTTTGTTTACATGGAATGGACTGGGTCCTCTGCACCAACTCAACCAGCCATTGACTGGAAATGGTCATGTTCAGTGACTTGGAGACCATTTACAGCCATTCGTGGATTTCATTTTTATGGATGACGATGCGCCATTTTACTGGGCCACAATTGTTTACAATTTATTTGAAGAACATTTGCATTAACAATTTGGCTGCCCAGATTACCCGACATGAATCCCATCAAACGCATGGGACAGAGTCGAGGGGTCAGTCATGCACAAAATCCAGTGTCAGCAATACTTTTCCATTTATGGAAAGCTATAAGGGACAGCATGGCTCAATATTTCTGCAGCAGACTTCCAGTGACTTAGAGTCCATGCCATGCTGAGTTGTTGCACTGCACCAGGAAAAAGCAGCTCTGACACGATATTAGGAGGTATCCCATGACTTTTCTCACCTCAGTGTATGTGGACCTTCATATCTGTGAAAAACTTGCCAGCATCCTTTATATTAGAACTCGGATGATAAACTTTTATCAGTACCATGTCATTTATCTCAAAATTTGGTGTGATAGTGTTACTGTTGTGTTCCTTTACTCTAACTTGAGGAAGTCTCTTTAATTCATTTTCCTCACAGTCTTGTGTCTCTTTATTTTCAATTGAATCTTCTGGCAGTTCAAGTAATTAAAAAAACTGTTCCCATATAAATTTTCTATTTAATACCTCTACTGGTGAAAGACCAGTAGACAAATAAGGTAACTCATTTAGAATAACTTCAGGTAGTACATCTATTTAAACAATATGATAGGCAAAATCTACCTAATCCTTTAATCATCCTTTGCAATGGACGACTGAGATGGAACTTTGAAGTGGTAATATGCCATACTCTTTCCTATTCCACAAACTCTTCAAAACTATTACTTATAAATTGTGTACCATTATCTGTCAGTATCCATCTTGGTTCTCCCACATCTAGGAAATACTCTTGTAAACATTTAATTGGTGTGGTTGTATTTGCTATTTTTAATAGGGTATAATTTGACATACTTCGACCAGTATTCAGTTGTTACAAAGATGTATGTTACTCCAACTCTCCCATTTGGGAAAGGTTTGAAGATATTTATGTGTTAAATCGTGTAAACCCTTATGGCATTATTGGATATATTTTGAATTTTAGGACATTATTGTTGTCTTTAACACTTTAGTGTAAGTCACATGTGTATAAAACATCCTTTACTTTTCTGCTTGAATTTGTAAAACAGTAGAATGTGTTCTACAGACTTGAAGTGGTGGGCAAGTGCATTGTAGCTGGTAGTTGTGTTATTGTCTAGTTCTTGTAGAAGGTTAGTGGGGTGAGAATATTTACTACTGCAAAGAGAGCATTTTTAGTGGAAGAGGTTTTACGTGTAGGAGAAAACTTTACGGAGCATGTGAGGTGGCAATTTAGATTGTGTTTTCTACTTCAAGGTGTCCACCACATGACACTGTACATGATTTAATTCTCAAATTCCAGACAACAGGTTCAGTTCACGATGCACCACGAACTGGTGGGTGCACAATTGTAACAGAACAGAAGCTAGATGAAATTTTGAACATAGTGTTGCAGAACGCTCCCCCCCCCCCCAAAAAAAAAAAAAAAAAAAAAAATCAATGAGGAGGTTATTGCAAGATGCTACAGTCCCTGGACAACAGAATATAAAGCAATAACCAACGAACTGGGCTGTCCCAAAATGCTGAAGTTGTGTGTGTGTGTGTGTGTGTGTGTGTGTGTGTGTGTGTGTGTGTGCGCGTGTGTGTGCGCGTGTGTGTGCGCTCCTGCTTGTGCTTGCGTCTCAGTTTTACTGATGAAAGCTTTGCCTGAAAAGTTTAAGTGACTTTTAATTGTGCCTTTCTGCAACTTGACATGTGTTCTTTACAGTAAGAAGCAGTCTGCCGATTCCTACATTGTTGAACTGGGGTTGTATCAATATAAAATTACTGCTGTGCAATAATTACGTTGTATGGACTATGCGAAATGAATAGTGTACTGTGAACAGTTTCAGTGGTTTGTTTACCAGTTGGAGTTGGTGTTTCAGATCAAACCGTTTTTACTCATGAGATTGAATTCACATATCTGTGTACATCAATTCCCAAAATTCACGACTTGGCCATCAGAAAATCCGCTTGCCTTAAAGAGAAACACCATTGCGTGCAGAGAAAATTGGAGTGTTGGTTGCCATAATGCTAGCGCAAATTAAAGGGTCGATCTTTTATGACAGAACTGTCACTTCAGATGTTTATTGTTCCTAGATAATTTATCGATTTATTGCTCTGATAAATCAAAAGGAGATCAGTCATTGATTTTTTCAACAAGATAACACTATTGCTAATACTACACACTAGTCCCTACGACTTTTAGATGAGATCTTTGGAGACATAGTAATTAGGAAAGGTGTCTGGCCTCCACATTCACCGGATCTGTCTCCGCCCGACTATTTACTTTGGGGCGTGGCTAAAACATTTGCGTATCAAAGCAACCCAAAGGCAATAGATGAATTAAAGACAGCAATAATTGACTTATCTCGATTAAATGTGAACCATTGCTAAGTGTTTGCACAAATAAGTGTAAATGTGTTGAACTATGTCTTCAAGAAAGAGGAAAACATTTCCAACATCTTCTGTGATATTGATGAATACAGTGAATTTAATTGTAATTACCTTCATTGTTTATTCATAACAATGTTGAATCCCGTCTCCCGACATAACTGCAGCCACTAGCAGTGAATCCCAGCCCTAGCTTATACAGCGACATGAATGTTGCAAACCTTGTGTGTCCCGCAAGGCAAGACATGCAGAGGTCACTGCTGCAGAGAGCCTTTGTGGATGCACTGTATTTTGGCTGCTGACACAGTGTTATGAACAACAGCACCATTCATTAATAACTTTTTCTTTCAAAAGTGCCAGCTTCTCCTGATGTTCTTTTAACATATTCTTGTTCAAATTTAAAGGAATTTCCAGCACATAAGTATTTTGGGCACTGCACTGAGTCACCAAAATGAAGTGTTCACTGTGTCTGAAATAGTGTGTGTACGTTCAGATTGCAAATGTGTTGCTCTCACATTCTACACTGCTGCTTCATGAAAGATTAACTCGGACAAACCTTGTAGTTGTTCTTAATATGGACGGACCTCTTCACTGCCACAGCTGTTCTTGTACTGGAATCTGGAACTTTAATGAACTCTCACTTTCTGATAAATAATAGACAGCTCTTCTGTTCAATATAATTATATTGCATCGTCAGTTACAATGTCATATGTATGGTAACACTTCATACACAATACATGAGCATACATTGATACTGTTTGATGTTCACAAATGAGAGTTTTATACAATCAGACCACTTTAATCCCTCTTCGTATGTTCTCCACAACATCAGTACCAATGTCAAGGAGGTCCCTTTTTTTTTTTTTTATTCGAAGGCACACCACGCTTTTCCGAGCCGGGATGTCATAGTACAGAATAATTTCCAAGCCAACGGGTACCACAATGCATAGCAAAATGTCACTGTTGTTCTGACTTGGAGATGCTCAGGGACCATCTGGGCTATTGTAAATGCACGAACAATAACAGACTTCCAAACAGTTTTAAGATTCTAAACTAATTAGCTAATAACAAATACTTTCATAGTGGTGAACATCATTTACTGGGTAGGTGGAAATTGGGTGACACATCCTTTACCAAAAGTGATATGTTAAATCACATTTCGCATGCAAACAGAACTGGCTGCGTATGAGGAATGGTTTATGCGGTGAGGGACAGAGGAGAATAGGAAGTGGACACCAGCAGAAGTAAAACTGGTTTAGAGCATTTATGTTTAAGAATTCTGCAGCAAACCTTCATTAAGGCTATTGGTTCATAGTTTTCTGGGTCTTTTCTTTTATCCATATCGTATACAAGAGTCGCCATCACTTTTTACAGTCACTTGGGATTTTCCACTCTGCGCGAGATTCACGATAAATGCTAACTGAGTAAGAGTTTAGTGCTCGAGTACTTCCTGTAAAAGCAAATTGGGGGTCCCTCTGGACTTGGTGACTGATCTCTTTCCAACTTTTTCAGCTGCTTTTCAACACTAGGGATGTCTGTGTGTATGTCCTTCGTTTGAGAGTTTTGGTGGCAGTAAGCTGATGGTATGTCTGTACAGTCCTCCTGTGTGAATGATTTTCTAACACGTTGGGGACAAAGCCTGAGCATAGCTTGGATCACAACTTATGTGTTAAAATGACAAAGCCCAAGAATAGTTTGGGCCATGGTTTTCACAGCACCTATCATTCGAAAACTGGGTGCAGTTCATATGAGAACGAGAACAATATATAAATGTTTCACTACCTGTTCTGTTGTCAATTTCTAGAATTGTTTTGGAAGAAACATTAGTGAACTTAATGACTGAGTCAATATGATTGCATTGACGTAATTTCGTGCATGTACTTGTTGGGTTTTGCGGTTTGCTGTAATTCTGATAAAAATACATCACATTTTTTGCACGAGCGAGAAATTTTGGAAGCTCCAGAGAAAGAAATTGCTAGTTAACTCACTTCATAGTGTTACTGGCACATACACAATTGATGTATCTTCAAGAGTAATGCATGCTAAAAAAAGGACCAAGCTTCAATATTTATTTTTCATATGTACTTTAGTTTTCTGATAGATTGCAAATTTTAAAGCAATTTCTTTGGAGGATAATTACACTTTGTCATTATTTTAAAATTTTGTATTACTCATGACACATCAATTACATATGTCAAGACACAAAGGAATTGAAGACATCAACTGTCAGTGGGCATTCATTTATATCAGTGGGGCAAGTTGAAAATTTGTGCTGGACCAGGATTCAAATCTGGATCTCCTGCTTGCTACTCCATCCAGACACAGAGCTCACAACAACCACCCAGACTACCCTATCACATCTCCCATCAGACCCAAAATCTCAATTTATGTCACGCTTTTGTAGCTGCGATATTAGTTGCTGGTCTCCAAAGTGTTAACTGTGAAATTTGAAACTTCAGCCTTCCTTTTGCTTTCATCTATTGCTGCACCCGAATGGGCTATGCATGACTTAGTAGAAGCTTTACTTCACGTACTTATTTTATGCAGAAATAGAATTTTCTAGGATTATCAGCAAGGTCTTTCACTGGCATATGACTATGGAAGTTGTTGTATGTCTAGCACATCGATCAATATATAGATGCATAAATTTCTACTAACTTTTGAATCTAAGAATTTTTACATTCTTTTTTGAACGAGATGTGTAACAATCTGTTTCCTCAGCATTTTCCAAATTTTTTTTGTTAAGCCACAGTGAGTCTTTTTCATCCTTAATCTAATTGCACCTTTTCTAGTAAAGTACCTCTTCTAGTAAAGCTATGTGATGTATTCATGTTATTTTTTGGTCTGAAGACTGATTCACTACCAGTGTAGGTCCATGCCATTCATGTATAAGCATAGTGAGTGTCAGATTAAAAACTTTTTGTTTTGACACTTCTGAAAGGGAGCAGGTTAGGTTAATGCCCTATTGACACTGAAATCATTAGACACAAACTTGGATGGGGTAGGAAATCAGTTGTGGTCAATTTAAAATAACTGCCTTGCTATTCTCTTGTGGCATTGTGATGAGACCAAGATGCTGCTAAGTTTGATTATATTGTTTATTACAATAGGACTATTTCAGTGAGATTGCCGCCTTGTGATTATATCAGGTTGTCTTGATATCCATATGACATCAATGTCTTGGTATTGAACCGAAACTGAGGCAGTTATTGTTAATGTTATTTAGCCATTTATATTTGATGTGTTGTGTTCTTTGCAAAACTTTATCTAACAGTAACTATGGATAGCTCAAACAGAAGTTAAGTAAAACTTGTTTCTGTTGTTGTAAGATATTTGTCTGGAAGAGCAAACTCAAGTTGAACTTTTAAATTTCCATGAAATGTCAGGTGAAGCTGCTCAAATTTTAACCTGTGCGTTTTGAAGTCTGTGAAAAACTATGAACTGAAAGAAATGTTTATTTGCTGTACTGCCAGTAACAATAGCCGGGGATGTTTGGTCTGCAGGAAGTGGTAAACTTTCATTATCTTCCGTTAAACATTTGCTAAATGTGTTTTAATTCAGGATTTCCTTGTTGTGAATTTTATGATACAATTAAACCAAACAAACTGTTTCTAAAAAGTGATTTCTAGTAAAAAGTAAAACTGAAGAATTAGTTTAATGTTTCAGTAAATTGTTAATACATTTAAGAAATTTCAAAAATGTGTGCTGAGTGAAGCCCAAACAAATATAGTACTATGTCCTGGGTTGGACCCAAACACTTATAGTAAGCATATTTGTGGACCCTGCCAAGCTTTCCATAAAAAAGAAACACTTTGATTTTGTTTTATTATGGTGACAGGTTTTATTGACATAGTACACATAGCTTCAAAAGAAACACAGCTTCAAATAGTTTGTTACAGAAGGAATAAAAGCTGTAATAGTGCTGTAAAATACTGCTTATCAGCTTACATGTTGTCTATGATTTGAAGCATAGTAAAGGACAATACATCTTTTCATGACATACTTAATGATATTTTTGCATACAGTAAAAGTGTATTGAGTTAATTGAAGTGACTTTTTTCTTTTTCCAAGGGAGGTCTCGTGCTGGAAGTGGTGGTTGCCAAGTACTGGGCCAACCTAGGAGAGGTGCCAATAGATTACTCTGTTTCCTTCCATGGTGTGCGACCCGAATGCCCAGCAATCACCATGCAGGCTTCAGATGGGATAATGTCTGTGGAGCTGCAGAGTGGCTTAAGAAATGAAGAAGTTGCACCTACCATATCTTTGAAAAATTCTGTTCAAGTATTGAGGTACAAACTGCAATTCCCTTAGTTCTGTATAATGGTATATTAATAATACCTCTGAAAAGTCTGTAATTGCCAACTGTCAAACTTTAATGAATGTACAAGGATTCTGAAAGCAACAGAAGTGTTTCGGAAAAATGTATGAGCTATAAGAAGCAGCACTTTTTTAATTAAAAGTAAAATAAGAGTGAGTGTACATGAAGACCCCTTTTTCTCTTTACAAGACTGAGGCAGAGCCACCTTAATTCGGAGATCTGAATTGCGAACATTTTTGTGCTCTCTTCTGTTGCTTTCCACTTTTCCCTCCTCACATTTTCTTTTACTGTCAACTGTAAACTTTTTGTTGCTGTCAAGCTAAGTCACAACTTCAGTTTCTGAAATTTTTTTTTTTTTTTTTTTTACTAGTGTGGGGTCCTACCCACTCGTGTCTTTTAGGGTGTCTAGGAAGCTGTTTTCTTGAATAGCTAGACAACATACAAGCAAATCATATTAATGCTGTTTATTACATTAATTGAATTGACAATGCTTAACTTCGTATTTACAATGTGTGTCACAAGCAGTCGGCAACATTCAAATAATCAGTGTCCTTTGCTATATACGATGTCCACACAAATTCATATGGATCATAAGTCACGGATCTTTAAGTGCTCTCTTCTAGTCCAGGTCTACCAGTGTCCCTTCTTCTACTGTCCAGTCAAAGCAGACAGGAGCGGCCCTTCTATTCTCTTTGGGTTGAGGCAGCTCCTGTCGTGGTGCAGTCCTCGTCAGCGTACTATTGGCTGACATCATCTCACAGCCTTCTCTGCGGTTACGTTCTTGATCTTCATGCCAGCACTTGCCATTACATCGGAACATTCCTCTCCCCCAAAGTGACGGACCATCGTTTTATAGGAAATGCGACAACATCGGGGGAGGCAGGAGTGTGGGCGCATCGCTGGACCAGAAGCTGTGGTTGCAGGGGACATCAATCTTCTGATCGTACCTCGCCATCCGGCCTTCACTTTGGCGGAAACGTCCCCTGGAAAATGACCTGAAGGGTATGTGTCCACCTCCTGCTGCCATGAACCGTATGAAGAAGGCAGTAACTGCTGCGGCGTGGGTGGGTCCAGTTCCATCGGCATGACGAGAGGAGGCAGAGGCTCCATCTCCATGGGGGTCATCCCGCAGTGTCGTGATGTCGCCCTCTAGCGGCTGCTGTTGCCGCACTGTCATCTGGACCCGTGAATCTGGGCGAGGGGACACTGAAAGATCACATGACAGAGGCGAGGTGAATTTTTATGTCGGCACTGCAGGCCATCTGGACTTTGAATAAGATACATGCATGCACCAAGGAGACGGACCATCTCACCTCGCACCCACCGTCTGCTACGACTAAAAACCCTTTAAAAGAAAGTATCGTGCAGTGTGAAGCGATATTTGTGGCTTTCCTTCGGCGCTGGATGCTTAGGAGGATGGAGAAGGTGGTGGAGTGTCCAAAGGCGGCGGCCATGAAGCAATTCCACCAGCAAATGGTCCATCTCGTGGTTCCAGACGATAGGAGGCGAGAAACAGTTGCAATGCTTGTTTCCTGGTGTGTGTGGAGCGTAGTTTAGGCTTCTGTTACTGGAAGGTTCTGACAAAACATTCCGCTTTGCTGTTTGACTGTGGTGCACTAGTTAGATGCTGTATGCCATTGTGGTCACAGAATGTTTCAAATTCATTTCATGTGAACTGAGATTCGTTGTCTGGCACTGTGACTTCCGGTAAACCTTCGAGGCAAAAAATCGATGACAACACCCGAATAGCTGTGTGACATCGTCAAGATCATTGGCACAGCAAAAGGAAACTTGCTATACGAGTCAATCACAATCAACTGACAAGTGTTCCAAAAAGGAGCCGCAAAGTCTATGTGCACACATTGCCATTGCGATTGCGACTGAGGCCAAGCAGAGAATTTTTGTGTCAGAGTGAACTGCTTTTCCGCACACGGGTGACACTGTGACGTCATCTGTTCTATTTGGGCGTCCATCCCCTGCCAAGTACAGTTTCAATGCACTAACTGTTTCGTATGAACTACGCTCCAATGGTCTTGGCGAAGTGACTGCAACATTTCTTTTTGCAAAGCGTTAGGGATCAACACATATGACTGTCTATTGCCATTTTGAACAAGAATTGCACCTTTCTGTACAGAGAGGCTATGCCCATATGCAAAGTGTCAGCACACTACAGAGCTCTTTATGCTATACAAGCAACAAGGCAAAGATGTGTGAATGTACATTAGCAAAATGTTCAAATCTGAATCAGCTTCCGTGACCTTTGCAATTTTCCTATAGTTCAGCAGAAATGATTGAAGCAATTCAAAGCATCGATATGACAACGAGGGCAGCAGAAACATTAATGTCTGTGTCAGGGCCAATCAGAAGATGTGAAAGTCCGCCTGGGTTACCAGGTTGAGCCATCAGACAATACACAATCTCGTAACTGGTATTGAGATAACAGCGAAGCCCATATTTGCAATTCTTGGGCAGTTCGTACAGGAACCAGTTTCGTCAGATGAAACAAGGACTGCAAAGGCTTGTGAACCATTACTAAGTAGAATTTTCTGCCATACAAATAATGGTGGAATTGAGTGACACCATGCACAATGGCCAAAGCCTCTTTCTCAATTTGGGAATAGTTACACTGAGCATTGGGCAACACTCTTGATGCGAAAGCAATAGGCCCATCTTTATCACCAATTCTGTGCGAAAGTACGGCACTGATTCTGTAAGAGGAAGCGTCAACTTTTAATACAACTGGTTTGCTAGGATCAAAGTGAACTAAGCATCAATCACTGAACAATGCATCTTCAAGTTTTTGAAAAGCTACTTGGCACTCATCTGTCCAGACATTCCTGTGATGCAATGCAGTTGCCATTTGTGCAGCATCATTCAGTATGAACTGAATATAATAGTTCATTTTCCCTAAGACTGACTGCAGTTCTGTGACATTGCAAGGAACTGGCAAATCTCACATGGCTAACAAATGTGAGTGAAGAGGATGTACACCTTGACTGTTTATGACATGACCAAGATGCTGTAACTTAGGAGGTTTAAAAAAATCATGCTTGTCAAGTCTAAACTTTAGTCCTGCATCACATAACACATGAAACAAGCACATAAATTTGCAATATGTTCTTCAGGTGTGTGACATGATACGACAATATCATCCACATAGTTTGAACAGTTTGGTACTTGCACAGTCAGCTGTTCCAAATACTGTTAGAAAATGATGGGTGCGGAAGCACTGCTAAAAGGCAAATGCAAATATTTAAACAAACCCAAATGAGTATTTACTACACACACTTTTTTTTGAGATTCTTCATTGAGTGGTATTTGAAGACACGCTTCACGCAAATCAGTTCTTGAAAAGTAGCGTCCAGTATCTAATTTCTCCATGAGATCCTCTGGGCATGGCAGTAGGTAAATATCGATCAGTTTTTGGGTTGACTGTGGACTTAGTCATCACAGAGGTGAATGTGACCTGAAGGTTTGGGGAGCAAAACCAGTGGACTTGCCCATTGACTAGCTTTTATAGGTGTAATAGCTTCGCTATCTTGCAATTCTTTAAGTTCAGCAGCGACTTTGTCCCATAATGCAATGGGAACAGTTCTGGCCTGGCAAAATTTTGGCTGAGCATTGTCTTCCAGAGTAATATGTGCAACAAATTTGTTAGCCTTGCCTAAACTTTCAGAAAAGAGTTTTGGGAATTCTTTCAGCAAGGTAGCTACTCTGTCCTGTGCATGGAATGCAGACACTGACAACACATTATCCTGAATGTTAAAGCCAAACAAATCAAACGAATCTAGACCAAATATGTTCTCACACTCAGGTGATTGTAGCACTATAAAAGTCATTGTTCACATATGCAAGTGATACATGGCAGGTAATGTACCTTTTCTGAGACTGGGAATGTCTTGTCCATTATAAGCAGTCAGTTGTGTGCTTGTTTTGTTTTACACAGGCATGGGCAGCCTAACAGTTCATATGTGTGACATTTTAGCTATGTGACATACAAACCTATGTCCAGCTGAAATTTCCCATAAAGAAGTAAAAGAACAAAAAGTTGTTTTGACTGGCATATCACTGAAGAAACTGCTTGTGTGCCAGTTTTGTGAATGTCTGTTGCAGACTGTGATTATACTGCATTAATGACATGGCCTTGTGACTAGACTTTTGTGAGTGGGCCGAATTCTTATGTTTGTTCCAACGCAAACATACAGATTGTACATGTCCTTTCCTAACCCACGTGTAACACTGAGCTTATCAGGAGGGACAGTCTAGGCACTTGTGCCATGAATAACACTGAGGACAAGACTTTATTCTGTTCGCCTGTGTAGCTCAGTGTTGAGCAAACTGCCTACACCGTGTGAAGCGTTGCTTACTCGGCGTGGCTAGTGCAAGCTGCCGCTGAATGGGGCGATCACAAACGAGGGACTCGACCCGATAAATAGCTGGCTGCTCAAATTTATCAGCCAACAGGGCACCTGAATTGTACTGACCTAGTATTTGCACTACCTGCCAAAATGATGGATCGGACTGTTTAAAAATCTATTCTCCAAGTCTGACAACAGGTACATTGTACACGATCAGATCATGCATCTGAATATAAAGCACTGCAAGCACATTTGAATTTGCATTTCCATGTCATACCCTGCAAATCTGTTATCCACTCACGATAAGTTTGTTCTGACCATTTTTTGCAGTTAAAGAATTGATACTTAGCTGCTACCACATTCACTTGTTGGTCATAGTAGCTTATTAGCGACTCAATAACCTGTTCATACGCAAGTTCCCTCGGAGTGGCATTAGGAAAAAGTTTGTTCATGAGGTGGAACACAGCACTTCCTATCATGGATAAGAAATAATGGCTTCTCACAGTACCTGGTACATTGTATTTCAAATTTTTGCAGCCACTCGAGCAATTCTTCTTCTTGTTCATGAAACTGTCGAAAAGGTGGCATAGCAGCTGTAGTAGATGGTGCTTGTTCTGTCTGACGTGCAGCATTGGCCAGTAGCTGCTGCACCTTGTTGAGTAGTGTAAATGCCCCTGCAAAGAAAAGGCAAGAAATAATTAAGGCGCCAGCAAACACAAAAACAAAATTCACTGGCTGTAGGCAATGGTTCATCATATAACTCACCGCCAATGTGGGGTCCTGCCCACTCATGTCTTACAGGATGCCTAGAAAGCTGTTTTCTCAGATACCTAGATAACATATAAGAAGATCACATTAATGGAGTTTATTACGGTAATTGAATTGACAATGTTTAACTTCGTATTTACACTGTGTGTCACAAGCAGTCGGCAATATTCAAATAATCAATGTCCTTCGCTAAATACAATGTCCACAAAAGTTCATATGGATCACAAGTCACAGCTCTTCAAGTGCTCTCTTCTAGTCCAGATCTGCTAGTGTCCCTTCTTCTACTGTCCGCCTGAGGCTGGCAGGAGTGGAGCTTCTATTCTGCTCCTGTCATGGTGCAGTCCTAGTCAGCGTACTATTGGCTGACATCATCTCTCAGCCTTCTCTGCGGTTACGTTCTTGATCTTCGTTCCGGTGCTTATTGTTACGCCAGAACAACTGGTATTACAAACAGTTTTCTGTTTGTTAGTCTGCCATTTCTACAACAGAAAGTTGAGCTAAAGCTGCAATTTTTAAGAGGGCATTTATGTTTGGATATAGTATGTAACTTTCACTGTTGTTTTTAATTTTAAAATTACACTATTTTTGTTTTGGTTACAATAAGTTTAAGAGGTTCATATATTTATTACAGGCCAAGTGAATCAAAAGTTACACCTCTGACTTCACGAGATGTTATTCCTCCAGCGAGACAAATCTATGAGCTGCAGTTAACATATAATTTCCATATTGCTAAAGGCACAGAAGTGATTCCAAACTGGTGAGTAATAGACAAGATGAAAAACCTGCAATAGTTACTGTCTTCAGGTAATACTGTTGCCATTTTCTTGTGCTCAATCACTGCCAGCAACCTCACATCATTTTCAAATCTGTGTCAATTGTTAATTACATGTGTTTACGGACTATGCTTATTCAGAATCTGGGTTATTCATCAAGAGTTAATTTGTTTGCTGTTCTTGCAGGGGAGACACAAGAGAGAAAAATATTGTGCTTGACAATTTCATTTGTGTGTGTGTGCAATATTTCAACAAATATCCTACAAGCTGTGGCAGGAATTTGTTGGGCAGCAGACCTGAGGATCTGCATTAACTTAAATCAACCTCTAATAATATGTTATATTGTCTACAGACGCATGTGCCATGGTTAACCAGCACAAAATGACTTACAGAACCTAAATAAACGGCAGTATAAAACCATCGAAGTCTGTACTGGAGCATTCAGATCAACTCCAACTAATGTTTTGATGGCAGAAGCAAATGAAATTCTCTTAGAATTACACAGAAAGAACATCACTACTGTAGTCCCGTTGCAACGTTTCCACTTCTCACATGACAGTTTATTAGCAAAGATTAGACCACTCGCTATTAAGTGCTTTTCAGACCAGTATTGCTTTAGAAAGAAATTACTGCCCCTGGCAGATTTATACATTGATGCTTTGCTTTTACATGAAAACATCACCACAGCAGAATAAAGGAAAATGAAGAAGACACTTTGGCCAAGAAATCTATGTATACTGGATTAGCGAAATAGGATAAAATGCCACTTGATGTCTACTGCATACGATAAGGGGAGAATCAGGTAGGATAAAATGCCACTTGATGTCTACTGCATACGATAAGGGGAGAATCAGGGCCCAGTGGAGTGAGATCCTGCACCAATCTTAGAAAATGAAAGAGAGAGACTATGCTGTAGTGGTACCTAATCTCCCATCATGTTCTTGGTACTTATTGTAAACACAGTAAAAACTTTATGGTTATAATGGCACGTGTTTGATTTAATCTTGAGATATTTGAGCAACATCTCTACTGCCTCAACACACTCATCTTCTTCATGTGAATTCGGCAGTGAGGAAGATGTTAACCACTTTTTCTTTGGCTCTGATAGAGATATCAAAAAAGCACAATTACCTGTATTTTGTAGCATGTGATGTCCTCTGGCAATACATTTCTGGTGAACAGTCACTCTCTGAGCCACAGAAGACCTAAAAGTGTATGAACTACTATATGACTTTATGGCAAACAAGAAAATAAGATTTTTTTTCTACATTATAATATAGTAAATGAATGCATATGCTTTTGTAACCCACTTTTCATATTAATCATTGTATTTTAATTTTCATAGATCATGATCTTATTTTCTGGTATTAAAAATATTTCAAAAATTGATTTTATTGGTTGAGTTTGTCAAGTAATATTCTCATACAATGCAACCAGGTATGGAAAAATTGTACAAGAGAACGGATTTGGAAACCAGGTTGAATCCACAGACATATCTTCTGTCAATGCCACCAGCAAGACTTCAGAAATTATGAAGTTATAAATTGTCATTTAACAGAAATTGGACCTCCTATGACTCTTTTTTTTTTTAATAGCCCCTATGTAATCTTCATTTTTTTCAGTTATTGTTTTATTATATGTTTTTAAATGCAGCAGAGGAGACCACTCTTGTGACCTGTGTGTCCATAGGACAATACTCAATATATTTGTAAAATATAGGTTATGCAATTTGAGTTCATTTGCAGAGTGAGCGTAATAACATTTTTTCAAAGGAGGGGGGGTGAAATGTGTTCATAGGAATTTTAAGTTATAGCTCTGAAAATGTAACACACATTTAGTAGCATATTCCACGAAAAGTTTGTGAACCAGATTGAGTGATTTTATGAAAATATAATGGCTGCCAATGGAAGATTGGACCTAAAATTTTGGATCTATCATGCAAACAGAGTAGAATCTGTTCATAATGTTGAAATATGAGGGCATGCTGAAAACTAATGCCTCCATATTTTTTATGTGAAAACTCGTAAAGCATTTCAAAAAGAACAAATATAACAGAGGCCTCCAAATTGTAATGTTGACATGACATGTAATGTAACTATGTCAATAGAGTTTTGAATTTGAAGAGTTCATCCACACAGGGAGAACCCTTTCCTTCATCATGAAAATGCCAGACCACACAAGAGCGTTGCGACATCTGCAGTAATCTGATGCCTTGAGTTCACGGTCGTTGGTCATCCTCCATTCAGTTCCAACTTGGCCCCATCTGATTTTCATCTGTTTCCAAAGTTTCAATAACAGCTTCAAGGACTTCACTTTGATAGTGATGAAGTGGTGCAAGCAGATGGGAGTTTGTTGCTTCATCAACAAAATCAAACATTCTGTAGTTGACAGTATCAGTGAACTGGTCTCTCATAGGGAGAAATGTGTTCATCACCAGTGTGACAATGTTGACAAATAAATATGTAGATATGAAGAATTAAGATGTGGAATTTTAGTAACATTTAGTTTATTTAAAAAGCTTTCAGAGTTCTCACATTAGGAACTCGAAGCATGACTTTTCAGTATGTCCTCATAGTAGATATGGTCATCAGCTTAATGGCTGGAAATCTTTACATTTTGTATCTCTAAGAAACATGGTATCATTAATGTTGATTGTTCACCTTATAGAGAAAGTGTAGATTGGTCAAACAGAATGGATGTCATCTTCAGAATGTTTAATTTCCAATTCAGAAATGTATTGTATGGAGAATGTCTTGCGTAAGGATGCTACTGTGAAGGATTTGCTCACAGCTACAAATTGGAATTTATCTCTTGTGTTACCGGGACATATAAGGACAAGTCAGTTGAAAATCTTGAACCTGAAGAAGGAAAAAAGAGCCAGATGGGAATCATGTTAAAAGAGTGTACTTGAGAATAACACAGCAGCAGTTACAAAATTTAGCTATGGTTCACACAACACATTATTGGTGATGTGCCCTGATGTTCAAAAAAAGGTATATAATCTAGATGCACTATACACTTTAAGGGTCCAGTGACCATTGTATCACACTGATTGCCTAGAAGGTAATTTTTGCCTACAGAAAAATAACAATGACAATTATTGCTATTGCTGTCTGTATGTGTTACGTTGTTACTGTGTCTGACCCAATGGAGCTCTTACTTTACTTACTTGAACTGTAGGTCTATTTTTACCATTATGTCTTTACTTTAAAAGATTCATGCAGGTAATTTTGTGAAGCTTGAAACTGAAATCACCAGGTGTTATTGGAGTAACTTTAAGGAAGATAACAGCTGTGCTGGTTTCTTGCTGTTATTGAAATTAATAGAGAAGAGAAAAAGGAACTAAACAATTTTGTTTCTTTTCAGTCCATTGCTGAGTGATCTCCTCTATGAATCAGAGTTTGAGTCACAGTTATGGATGCTTTTTGACTGCAATAAGCAATTACTGGCAACTGGGGATGCATATCCAAACAAGGTAAATACCTGTTAATTTATATACTGTAATCGTATTGGCATTAGGGTGAAGTAGGGACAACCTATTCATTCCTCTTTCTGGTGTGAAATCTGCACAGCACCAGGATTTTTCTCACAGTGAAGTGACATCAGCAAGATGGTAAATCCTTAATTGGGGGAGCTGGATTCAGCTCCTAGGCAAGCATTTATCATTTAGATTTTTTGTTTCCATTCTTCACAATAGGCAAATGCTAGAATTTATCTGAGGAGCAGCATTGTGGGCCAATGTCAAATACAATGAACGTGTGTGTGTGTGTGTGTGTGTGTGTGTGCACGTGTGTGCACGTGTGTGCACGTGTGTGTGTGTGTGTGTGTGTGTGTGTGTGTGTGTGTGCGCGCGCGCGCGCGCGCATACGCGTTTATTGGGAAAGATAGATAACACCTACAGACAGTCATAATGTTTTGGATCTTCATGAAGGGTTAACTAAGGTAAAAAAAAAAGAGTTATAGACACAGTAATTTGTGAAATAAAATAGGCGCTTCTATCTTTAATTTCACTTTCAGTTCAGTTCACCCATATTACCCATGCCTTATTAACATTGCAGTTATCTGTTTCAAGAGCAGATCTTACATTTGTAGAGCTTGTAGTGTTGTTGACATTACTACGTAATATTATAAAGGTGATTGAGGTAAGCTGTTTGGGTGTGGGCTGTCTAAGATGGGAATGTGGACAGCAGCAGAAGCTGGTCCAGGTGAAGATGCAACTCTTTATTAGTTCTTTACTTATTCATACTGTTCAGATATTCTTCTGATAGTGCTCCATTCACTAGCTCGGTCCGGAGTTCCCTTGTAATACTCTGCTTTTGTAGCTGCATACATTGACATACAGCGGGTGGCTTGCGTGCGCTGCTCTGAAAATAGAGCGCTGTGCTGGCATCTCTGGTAATCGAGGCAAGCCAAGACAGTGGAATGAGACTGCGCTGCAGTCACGGGCGGCCACCAGGTCTTATCTGTTGCAGAAGGTCGCATCGTTCCAGTGGCACAGTGACAATATTGCGTGGAGTCGAAATCTGGACTGACGGTCAGGAGCATGGGAAGGGGGATGGCACAGTGTTGCCTGCCTGGGCTGGGCAGATAGGCAGATGTCCAACCTCGTGGTCTGGTGGTGGCAGAGTCCACAGTGAGGATTCCCGGCTGACACACAGCAAGTGCCAGGTGTGGCACTGCCATGCCGAAACGTGATGTTCTAGGGTGGACCAGCATTTAACTGCTGGTTCCCAGCACTGAATTCATGGTAGGGTTGCGTTTGTGGGCCACTGCGAACCATCTGGAACAGGGCAATATCCAGAGTCTGGCATAATCGTCAACGATGTGGAAGTCAAACAAGCCAGAGTGGCTCCTTGAAGGTCCTTGAAGGCTGGACCCATGGCATTGACACCCAGGTTGGTGTCACGGAAGTCTTGCTGCTGCTGAGGGGTGTTGATCAAGCAGGAACGATGGCCTGCTGTGGCCAATGTCTGTGGCTTGCTACCTTATTTGGCACTCAGTCGAATGACATGGGAGCCAATCACACAGTCCAGCATCTGCTGTCTGGCTGTGGCCTCGTTGCAGTTCTGCTCCAAATTCTCCTATAGCTTTGTCCCGTTACAATCTCCACCTCTCTGCAAAAAAAATTCACCCTCGAATTTTACTGAAATGAAAGCACTGGATAATTTACACTTATAAATTCTGTGTTTGCTTCTCCACTCACACTATCATATGGTGCATCATTTGTCTGCTGTAACTAACAACTATATACACTTCCTCACACTCACTAAATCCATGTGTTCTCATTTCCACATTGGTTACACTCTCTCTCCCCTGCCCCCCACCCTCTCTCTCCCCTGCCCCCCCACCCTCTCTCTCCCCTGCCCCGCCACCCTCTGTCCCCCTGCCCCCCGCCCCCACACGCCCCCTCTCGGTCCACCTGCCCCCCGCAACTTAAGTGTAAGTTGATCCGAGAACTTCACTTTTTCACCAGATTTTTGTACTTAATGTGAGACTGTAGTAAAAAGATATATTTTGTAAACCAGTTGGAATGTAACTGTTTTGATACAATAAGAAACATAACAAAGCAGGCCAAAATTATAATTAAAATGAATGTAGTCTACAAAATTCAAACCTGGCTTCAGCTCTGAATTGAAAAAGTATGTATTAGTGGTGATGTGTTTATGATCTTCAACAGGACTAGTTTTTGTGGATTTTGAGTATCATTTGTATAAATACACTGTTATTCGTGAGTACCTTCAGGGCCTCAGAAGATAAGTACACAAAAACTACAAGAGATACAGTAAAATTACACACATCAGTTGACAGATCATCCCTCCAAGTTTAGATTCGTAATATGCACAATGGTGCAGTTCCTGAGTATGAGTATGCCATTAGGGGACAGGCATGTCAGAACATGCAAACAAATCATCTACCCCGTATTGTAGCATCGAATTGGTTTGTATCTACAGGCAAACAACCCAATGAACAGAGACTGAGCGAGGTGGCGCACAGAGACTGAGCGAGGTGGCGCAGTGGTTAGCCTAAATCACTCTGGATTAATGCCGGGATAGTTCCTTTGAAAGGGCACAGCCGACTTCAGTCCCCGTCATTCCCTAATCCAATGAGACTGATGACCTTGCAGTTTGGTCTCTTGCCCCAAACAACCCAACCCCAACGAACTGATTTCCAAGGTAGGCTGATGTCATTGAACCTTCCCAGGCAGCCGCAGCTACAGTGAACTCAACGATTCTGCCTATTCTGACACTTGCTGCTTCACAAAAAGTGGCAGTAGTGAACACCTGTAATTCGAGTTAAAAACTTGGAGAGATGCTTTATCCACTGTTACTTGTCTATTGTCTATATTTCTTGTAATTTCAAGCAATTGTTTTTTGTAAAACCGGAGGTACGTATGAATTACCCTGTATACTGTTGTCAGAAACTTATTTCTTGAAAAATTTTCCAGCTGTTTGGAAAATATAAAGTGGTTAACCAAAAATTGTAATTAATGATGTAACATTCTGTTATTTTAATGATGTAATATTCTTCATTGTGTTACCTTTTTATTACAGTATATTGTGAAATTGGAAAAAGGGGATTATGTGATACGGATGCATGTACGCCACGAGCGCAAAGACTTACTGGATAAAATTACAGAGCTGCCTCTGTTGCTCGTCCAAAAGCTCTCCACACCCATCAGCTTAGACGTCTATGCTAGTCAGACACAAGCTACAACTTGTGGGAAGAAGATGCTGTGTGCCAGTCTACCCCCTAACCATGTGCTGCCGTTCTACATAGCTCCACTGCCTGCAGAGAAGTCAGTATGACTATCTATTTGTGTAAATTTGAAAGTTTTTTCTCTTAGTTTAATGCTGCAATGCAGTGGTAAAAAAATCTAATCACATCAAAGGTAGAAGGTATTAATATGTCACCTTGATTCTTGCATATCACTTTCTTTTTCCGTATAAATCTTTCAACATATAAGCCACTTTTGAAGTAGGAATCATGGATGTGAAGTGTCTACATATCCTACTGTGTTCAGTATAAGTTACTCTATGCCACCAAATCATCTTTTAAGTCAAACATTCTGAAGGTGGCAGGGGCAAAGTACAGGGAGCGAAAGGCTATTTACAATTTGTACAGAAACCAGATGGCAGTTATAAGAGTCGACGGGCATGAAAGGGAAGCAGTGGTTGGGAAGGGAGTGAGACAGGGTTGTAGCCTAGCCCCGATGTTATTCAATCTGTATATTGAGCAAGCAGTGAAGGAAACAAAAGAAAATTCGGAGTAGGTATTAAAATCCATGGAGAAGAAATAAAAACTTTGAGGTTTGCCGATGACATTGTAATTCTGTCAGAGACAGCAAAGGACCTAGAAGAGCAGTTGAACGGAATGGACAGCGTCTTGAAAGGAGGGTATAAGATGAACATCAACAAAAGAAAAACGAGGATAATGGAATGTAGTCGAATTAAGTCGGGTGATGCTGAGGGAATTAGATTAGCAAATTTGGCACTTAAAATAGTAAAGGGGTTTTGCTATTTGGTGAGCAAAATAACTGATGATGGTCGAAGTAGAGTGGATATAAAATGTCGACTGGCAATGGCAAGGAAAGCGTTTCTGAAGAAGAGAAATTTGTTAACATCGAGTATAGATTTAAGTGTCAGGAAGGAGTTTCTGAAAGTATTTGTATGGAGCGTAGCCATGTATGGAAGTGAAACATGGACGATAACTAGTTTGGACAAGAAGAGAATAGAAGCTTTCGAAATGTGGTGCTACAGAAGAATGCTGAAGATTAGATGGGTGGATCATATAACTAATGACGAGGTATTGAATAGGATTGGGGAGAAGAGAAGTTTGTGGCACAACTTGACTAGAAGAAGGGATCGATTAATAAGACATGTTCTAAGGCATCAAGGGATCACCAATTTAGTATTTGAGGGCAGTGTGGAGGGTAAAAATCGTAGAGGGAGACCAAGAGATGAATACACTAAACAGATTCAGAAGTATGTAGGTTGCAGTAGGTACTGGGAGTTGAAGAAGCTTGCACAGGATAGAGTATCATGGAGAGCTGCATCAAACCAGTCTCAGGACTGAAGACCACAACAACAACAACAACAATTCTGTTGGGTACATATACATAGAAAGTTGAGATTACTCCTTGCTAAGGCCTTTGAACTTGCATTATCTTTCAAGCATCAAATCTGCAAACACCAATCCACACAGATTTCTAATCTTTTATTGTGATCATCAAGCCATCGTTGCCCATTGTAAACTATTCTCTCTTTCTTTGCTGTTATTATACCTCTTAAGACTTACTGCATGCATCGAGGCAGCAATACTACACTGAGAACACAAAGGGTGGCTTGAATAGTTTTATATACGCTATATAAAATTAAGTGGTTGACCACAGGAATACAGATTGACTGTTTGTCATTTTGTACACCAGAGGCAGCCAAAATTTCAGTTCTCGGCACTGGCCACGGCACAAGTGCCAAAACGCTCAGTGCCACTTCACATTTCCCCCACCACCACCTGACACTGGCTGAGTGCAAGGAGGGGGAAGACAGTAAAACTATGAATGCACTGTATTTCAATGGCATTGCAGTTTCATTGCATACTATTTGGTTTTATACTTCACATTTCTCAATAACATAAGTCACAAAGAAAACAAATTTTCAGTATCATTAAATTATTTTTGGTCTACTGAAGACATAATTTTTATGAGGTACAAACTGTCTGCATATGGACACACAGAAAAAATTTCGGAGAGTTTCAATCTCGAGTTACCATGTAAATGTGACTTATTTAGTTTCATAAACGAAAAAAGTCTTTTGCACAAATATGTTGATCGAAATATTGTAGCACTTTTGTAACCTCGTTAAGGAGACTCAAGCTCTACCTGAGGAAAGCAATGTAGATGTCCCGGACAGTTTAATGTAAAAAGATTTGTCATTAAAACGGGAATTACCTTGAAGGTCAGTCAGTCAACATCAGCATTTGCACAGGGCCATGTTCAACTGAAACAGCAAATGGTCTCAGAAACAGATGTAAAATTGACACTGTCCTCAAAATCTTTGTAAAACTATCCTAGTTATTCTTTCAGGTCAAAATTAATTCTTCAAACCCCCAGTTTTCTTTAATGGCAGTGAGCTTAGGGACTTGGACTGTCTTTATCAGAATTTGTCCCTTCGACAACATGATTTTCTTTTTGAGGGAACCACACTGTGGTTCAGGTTGAAAAATATCGACTTTCGGTTTTCATCATATTTCGTATTTTAGGTCTTTGTATCCCCTGCATTGCACGTTAGGGATTTTTTACTCCAGAGTGAGTTGGCTATCCTTGGAATGTAATGGTCAGTATTCTTTTGTTTCTGCTGTTTGTAAACAACCTTTCAAACACGTGGTTAATATTGTTAAAGTGTGATTGCGAGTAGTTGTTATACTTAAGTTTGCAGTGCTTGTTTACGTGTGTTTTGTTGTGTTTATTGAAGATGACGAAACGTAGAGGCATTTTCAAGAAAAGACAATATAGAGGAAACAAGTTTAGAAAGCTTTCTGTACGAGAGGTTATGTTGCCTGACAACTATGTTTCTGATTGTAATTCTTCAACAAGTGCATCATCAAAGAAGCTCTCACCATTTCAAGAGAGTTACAACGAATTTACTGTAAGTGACAAGAGGTGCAGTAACATAATTATAAATGTGAGAATATTATCCGATGTAATTTCTGAGGGTGCCAGTGGGAGAAAAGGCCTAGCAATTGCTTTGGATTTAATTTGCACTAAATGCTCAGCTGTGATTTCATTATGAGTTCTTCTAAACCAGATGCAGGTGGTCCTTATGAAATCAATACTAGATTAGTTTATTCCTTACAATCCATTGGCAACGGCATGGCTGCAGGGAGAACATTTTGTTCAGTGATGAACTTACATCAACCACCAAATAAATTTGAAAAACTGACTGCAATATTAGAGAAATCTGTATGTGACGTGAGTGAGGAAAGCATGAAACTGGTAGGGAAGCAGTGGAAGAAAATGATAGATGTTCAGATATTGCAGTTGCACTTGATGGAAGTTGGCAGAAAAGAGGACGTACTTCTCTGAATGGAGTAATGACTGACTGCCACGAGTGTAGACACCAGTAAAGTGTTAAAGATGTGGAGATAATGTCTAAATATTGCAAATGTTGTAAAGTCAATGAACATAAAGAACGCAACTGTGTAGCTAATTTTAGAGGAGCATGTGGTGGTATGGAAGTTCATGGAGTACAACAAATATTTCATCTCTCCATAGAAACAATTGGCGTACGGTGCACCAAATATTTTGGCAATGGTGACAGTAAGGCATACAACAATGTGGTGAACTCTAAGCCATGTGGAGATGCCATTATTAGCAAAATAGAATGTGTAGGCCATGTTCAAAAACATTTGGGAACAAGGCTGAGAAAACTCACTGTTGATGTGAGAGGAAAAAATTAGAAGATGGAAAATTGTTGACCGGACAGGGTCGGTTAACTAAAACTGAGATAGAAAATAAAGAAAATCTGGAGGCAGTGAAGAGAGATGTTTGGTCCATATTCTTCCATAGGTCCTCTACTGATGATAAACCATGTCATGGATTGTGACCATCAGGAGAAAATTCGTGGTGCAAATACAATAAGGCTCAAGCAACTAGAGAATCTTATTCTCACCAGCATTCTCTTCCTGCTGCTGTTATTACAGAAATTAAACCTATTTTCAGAGACTTGGCTCATCCTGACCACCTAAGGAAATGTCTGCATGGGCAGACACAGAACCCAAATGAATGTTTCAACAGCATAATTTGGAACTGCGTTACTAAAACTGTATTTGTAGGCATGCATACAATGGAACTAGGAGTTCATGATGCTGTTATTAACATTCGGTTGTGGTAATATTGGAAAGTGTTGAGTACTGGAAAAGCTGGGAATTAATCCTGGTGAAAATATGATCACCGGGCTGCAACTTTGCAATATTATGAGGATAGCCGATGCAGACAGGTCTGCATCTAATATGGCCAAGAAAGCAAGACAGACATCCAGGAAGGTGAAAAAGAAGCTGGAAGACCTGCTAGAGGCCAAAGAAGGCCATCATATGCAGCAGGACAGTTTTAATTAACTGTAAGTAACAAATTTCAAAAGTTTTTTCGTTAAAGTCAATTTCCCGCAAACTAAAATTTTCAGTACATATTCCCCAGTATATCAGAAACTATTACAGATAAACTAATGAAATTTTCAGAGACTCTGCATAACATAAAAAGCCACCTCTGGTATTACATTCATTAATATTCTCCCATTAGGAACTCCACAAAAAATATTTTCAACAGAAAAAACTTAATATTTTTTGTTAATAAATTTAAAAAAGTATTTCTTAAAAACTATAAAATGGATAAAGTAGATTTTAGTACGGTTGACTCTGTTAGCATCATTTAACATACAGTAAAAATGTTAAGGTCCTGCATCAAATAGTTTTTTTCAGAAATGGGTCAAATACGTGCCTAAATTAACAGGGGTTAGATAGGCAGGGTGTGCTCACCTTAAATGCATCCCCATCAAATCGGGAAGAAGTTACCTTGTAATGTCTTACTGTTAGCAGTGTGAAGTCAAGGCCACTTAAGATGCGAAGTCTCCAATCCATTCCAGATGTTCTAATTTTCGTTCTTGCACTCCTTTTCTCCTTCCTAATTCAACAATAGCAAGTTTTAAAACAGAAAATTGTTCCAGGCATGTCCCTTCACTTAACCAACATACTTTGCAGTAAAATATGAAGTCCCAACACTCTTTGTTCAGTTCCACCGAAAACAGTTGCAACTAACAATGGAATAATGCGCGTGACTATTTGTACAACCAATTTCTTCATGTGCTCCAAGCCTGCAAATTTAGCACAAAGGACTTTATGTACAGAACAATGAATCCATCCATTGATAGTTGTAATTTTTTGCTGTTTAATTTCAACAAAATCATTAAATTAACCATGTACTGGCGATGCTAAGTTGTGGATAGGCAAAACAAGAAGACTGTCACAAATAAGCTTTGTCAGTATGTCCTTCATCAAAAATAGAACACACACACACACACACACACACACACACACACACACACACTCACTCACTCACTCCTCACACCTATGCAAGACTACAGTCTCTGGCAACTGAAGCCACACTGCGAGCAGCAGCACCAGCGCATGATGGGAGTGGTGACTGGGTGGGAGGTATGGAGGTGGCAGGAGTGAGAAGGGGAGGGATAGTAGGGTGGGGGTGGGGGACAGGAAAGTACTGCTAGGGAGCATGCAGGGATGAGGTGGAGAGAGGGTAGGGCAGCTATGTGCCGTGGGACGTTATGTGAAGGGCAGCGGGGAGGTGTGTTGGCGGGGGGGGGAGATAATGGTGGAATGAGGGCTGTGTAGTGCTGGAATGGGAGCAGGGAAGGGTCTGGATGGGTGGGGACAGTGACTAATCAAGGTTGAGACCAGGAGGTTTACAGGAACATAAATATTTATTGCAGGGAAAGTTCCCACCTCCGCAATTCAGAAAAGCTGGCATTGGTGGGAAGGAGACATGTGGCACAGAGTGTGAAGCAGTAATTGAAATGAAGGATGTCGTGTTAAACAGTGTGCTCATCAACAGGGTGGTCCACTTGTTCCTTGGCCACAATTTGTCGGTGGCGACTCATGCAGACAGACAGCTTGTTGGTTGTCATGCCCAAATAGATTGCAGCACAGTGATTGCAGCTGAGCTTGTAAATCACATGACTGGTTTCACAGGTAGCCCCGCTTTTCATGGGATATGTGATGTTTGTGACCAGACTGCAGTAGGTGCTGATGGGAGAATGCATGGGACCTGTCTTGCATGTAGATCTATTACAGAGTTACGAGCCATGAGGTAAGGGTTTGGGGGCAGGGGTAGTGTAAAGATGGATGCGTATATTGTGTAGGTTCGGTGGATGGCGGAATACCACTGTGGGAGCGGTGGGAAGGACGTTTCTCATTTCAGGGGACAACGAGAGATAGTTGAAACTCTGGCAGAGAATGTATTTCAATTGATCCAATCCTGGGTTGTACTGGGTTATGAGGGGAATGCTCCTGTGTGGCCGGGCGGTGAGACTTTGAGAGGTGGTGGGAGACGGAGAGATGAGACATGGCAGATTTGTTTTTGTACAAAGTTGGGAGGATAATTACGGTCTGTGAAGGCTTCGGTGAGACCCTCAGTATATTTGGAGAGGGATCACTCATCACTGCAGATAAGACGATGAACAGTGGCAAGGAAGGGACTTGTTGGTATGGAACGGGTGGCATATATCGATGTGGAGGCATTGCATATGGTTAGTAGGTTTTATATGCACAGAGGTGCTGATGTAGCCATCTTTGAGGTGGAGGTCAACATCTATGAAGGCGGTTTATTACATTGAGTAGGACCAGGTGCAGTAAACGGGGGAGAAGCTGTTGAGGTGCTGGAGGAATGTGGTTAGGTTATCCTCGCCCTTGATCCAGGTCACAAAGATGTCGTCAGTGAATCTGAACCAGGTGATGGGTTAAGGTTTCTGGGTGCTTAGGAAGGATTTCTCAAGATGACCATGGAGTATACAACCCGGGAGATCCGGGAAAGACCCAGGAATGTTTTCATTCAGGAGAAAATCAGGGAAAAACCGGGAATTTTTAGAATTTCAGGAATTGTTCATTGTTTAAGTTTTCAGTTAAACTTTTGTGAGTTTGACTGGTAAGAACCAACACTGTACCAAAGGATATTACTGTTTCTTGCTACTGCAGAATGACACTGTAGCAATAAAATGTGAACAAGAGAGAAAAAGAAAATAAAACTTAAATTGCAAAGGAAATGCGCCATATTCAACACCAAAATGTGTTGAAGGCCTTAGGAAGACTATGCAGTGCTTCATAACAGCAAATTGCCTCTGATGAGTGTGATGTCACAACTGTTTACACTAGATTTATTTGAGCAGTTGCGGGCAAACTCGTGCGCATGCGAAGTTAAGTCGTGTATACCTTGTCCCACTTCATGGCTTGTCCCACTTTATGGCTACAGAAGTGTGGCTGTTAAAGCAGTATAAGCAGCAAGTAGCTAGATGCTACGTGGAAAAGTTTTGCTGGCATGCCCAAGCTCGAAGCTGCCAGATTCACACATGCGCAACAGGCCCGGATCTGCGGGCGGGGGGCAAACCGGGTTATCTGTCCTGGGTGACAATTTCAGTAGCGGGGGCAAATTCATATTCTTGAAGGAAGGGGGGGAAAAAAAAACTTGTTGTTTCACAAAGCGCCTAGCATCCAGCGCACTTTGGTCTATTGATTATTCATATGATTTTGAAATGCATCCCTGTTGTTTTTCAAACACATTCTAAGTCGATTTCTCAATGAATCATAAGTTGATTGTTGAATGCGTCGCATCCAGAAATAAACTTTCCTGCAGACAAAAAGGGATGGGGCTATACGAGCTAAGCTGAATAAAGCCGAACGAGTGAATGCCAATCCCTGTTTATGTGGTTCACTGGGTTTGTGAATGATCAGCCTTGTTATAGTTACTAACAAAATCCGTAGATTCTGTCTACCAGAGTGGAAATAAACGACTAACAGGAGTAACAGGTAAGAATATCTTGTAGAACAAAGTGGCAATTATATCAAAACGTTAAAAACAGTCAAAAACTAAATGCAGCAGCTCATTACAAACAGTATTGTAAGGTGCAAGAGTCAAACCGGCAGACTGGGAGCATGAGAGGCACCACAGGACATTACAACTTCCACTGTCCTGAATATAGTTTGATGGCATCCATTACAAAATATTACACGTTTAAATTCCACAGAGCAAAATACAGTGGCGTAAGATAGAAGAATGCTGTGTGAAGAAGCGTAGCACTGCACTTTGGTACACTTGAGACCAAATAACGTGTCTTACATTTCCTCAAACACAAATGTTTTATGATCTCACGTCAAATGAAAACATAACGGATTTCTGTGGCTGGGAGCTATCGAGTGAATTAAAATACATTCACATAATTACAGAAGGCTCAAATATGTTGTTAGTTTGAGATTTTTTATTTCCACCTTTCTGACAGTCGAGCATTAATCACCTTGCATAACAATGAAGTTATTTTTGGTCGGTTTGCTAAAGAAATTTTGCTTTTATTAATCTTTTCTGCTGAGGCAGTCAATTTATTTGAAACAGAGTATTTAATTCCACACTATTGGTGTGTTTCAACTGTTCGCTGTATGGTTTCGTCTTCCACCATATATGGCATTATGCTATAATAAGGAACCAAATACGAGATAATACAGTACTGGTACTCTGAAGAAAATTTACATTCTAATCTGGACACACAAATGTGCACTTTAAGCCAAATTATGCATTTTAGTATGGTTCACAAAGTTCCGATGCTCTTTTAGTATTCTCTGATGTTTTCTTTTATGACATAATGTTGTATCTTTTAATGTTTTACACGTACAAATATAGGCTATGGGCTTCGTGCGTCATCGTAGCTGCGCAAGTGCGGTGACGCCTGTTGTCTGGCGCTTTCTGGCAACTGCTGAAACAGACGTATTTCTAACAGGTTGCAGGAAAATATTGTGAATGGTTGTTTGAGAAAATCATTACTTTCAAAGTAAATTTCCTTTCACATAAGATGTACTGCAAGAATGTACGATAAATTTCTCAAATCACAGAGCATTTGATTCTCATTTAAATATCAACTCTTTGAGGATGACCATTTAGAAGAATTTCGAGCCCAGAAGATTTTACTGACACATTTGTGTGATGTGTCTTGAAGTGTAACACACGCAAAAAAGATTAACATATGTGAAAGCTTAGCTTCTCTTGCAGCTTTTTAATTTGCAAGACCAATGTTGTATGTGAAAGCTTTACTGTTCTTGTAGCAACACTGTGTATTATTTTAAACCATTAACTTTTTGTATTTGTGTGTTTGCACTAGTTAACAGTGATGTTGCTATTGGCTGACTACATCTCGTGTCCTATGCTCTGAATATCCCCCATCATTTGCTAGCGAGATCATGTGACATGATGCAGCTAGCTAGACTCCACATGCTACTGGCTCAAGAAAACAATCACCGAAGGTATGACACGAGCCACCGCCGTGTTGTCTACCAGCCTGGTGACCTCGTATGGATCTTCACTCCTGTTCGGAAGGTTGGTCTCTCTGAGAAGCCCCTCATGCGCTATGTTGGACCTTATAAGGTTGTAAGAGTTATCTGATGTTACTTATGAAAGTTGAAGATTTCGACCCAGACACAAGACGACGAAAGATCAGAGATACGGTCCACGTCTTTTGAATGAAGCCCTATAATGATCCTGCAACCCAGGGTAAATTCGAAGCTCCAGCAACAGGCAACAAGCGGAATGGTGACGAAGAGTGTAGCGGCAAAAGAAGTTCTAAGAAAATCAACGCCAGGGTGAGAATCAGTCACAGGGAGTCTGAGTATGCAGGACCGATGACTCGTTCCCGGACTAGGACGACGTAACACAGAGACGCTGCTCCCTTAAGGGATTGTAGTGGTTATGATAATAAACTGTTGTGTGGGGGGGTCATGAGTTCAAAACTCACCTGGACTGTACAATTTTAATTTCTATATTCGGTTTGAGTACATTCTAGAAGTATCCACAAATGTCAAGAATCATTTTACTGGAATGTTCTGTAGCTGTATATATACTGTGCGTGTTCTGGCTGGAGGCAGTTCGCTCCGCACTGTTGTATGTATAAGTGCTGAATATACCTTCGTGAAGTGAAGTTAGTGTACATCATTCATCTAATTACACCTTCTTCAACGTGTCACTTAACAGGGAAAAAGTGTATTTTCACCTGGGAGAAAGTGTATTTTTAACTGGTAAAAATCTGGAAATTTTTTCCTTGTCCATGTATACACTCAGATGGCGCATGAATAAGTTCGCATAGGATGGTGCCATGTAGGTGCTCATAGCTGTACCCCAGATATGTTTGTAGGTAATGCCTTCAAAGGAGAAGTAAATTTGGGTGACAATATAGTTCGTCACAGTGACTAGGAAGGAAGGTTGTCAGTTTGGAATCCATCAGGCAATGGGGAAGGTAATGTTCATTAGCGGTAAGGTCATGGGCATTAGTGTTTTTAGTGTAAAGGGAGGTGGCTTCAGTAGCGATGATCATGGCACCGTGTGGTAAAGGGACAGGAAGTTGGAGAGTCAGTGGAGGAAATGGTGGTGTCTGTTATTGTAAGTTGCTGAGCACGCTACCCAACATGACATCCTTAATTTCAATGACTACTTCACAGCCTGTTGCATATACATCCTTCCTACCACCACCACCATCTTTTCTGAATTATGCAGGGGGAACTTTCCCTGCAATATACCGTACGTTCCCGTAACCCTCCTACCCTCAACCTTAGTTAGTCATTGTAGTCATTGTCTTCACTGATCCGGCCCCTTCCCTGTTCCCATTCCAGCACTACACAGCCCTCATTCAGCCATCACACCCAGTCTTTTTACTTCTCTCCTTTTCCACTACCCCCACCCCCCACCCCCTCGTTGCCCTTTATCCAACATCCCACAGTACATAGTTAACCTACCCTCTCTCCACCTCATCCCTGCATGTTCCGCAGCAGCGTTGCACTGTCACGCCACCCGACGGTCTTTTTGTTCTGCCTATCTGTAACTCGGCATCTCCACTATATGGTGAGTGGCACTTTTCCTTTTCATAATATTGTTACATTTCGTCCTGGATTTTCCATATACTTTCTGCAAAGTATTGTAATGTCCTTTCATAGCAAATAAGTAGTACCTGTTGTTATGCAAATTGAGAATTCTCATCTCTCTCTTCTGTCATTCCCATTAATTTTAAAGGATTGTGACTGTGAATTTCCCTCATACCTTGAACAAATAGCGAAGGTTTTATGAAACTGACAGTATGATTTTGCTGATCCAAAAGAGTTGTCCCAATCAAAAAATGCTGCACCACAATGCAAAATGAAATGTCGCGCTGTTCCGGGTACTTCAGAAAAGGACTGAACAAAGATGAGTGACAAGCTGGGCATTGGCATACACACGCTGCACGCATGGCCAGCTCTTATGTACACCATGCAAATGGTGTGGTGTGATGGCACACCTCTACAACTCATTTACCAGCTCATCATTGAATTTTGAATAATGTCTTGTGTAGCAAGTGCTGTTATTTGCCTGCAGGGGTACAGCAACCATTAGAAATTGAAACTGTAGATCCATCACAAGTCGCATGTAACTTTTTTGTTTTACATTTCACTAGACCAACACAAGCATCTTCAGAACTGTGGAAATATGTATTACACCAGTAAGATAAATTAACAGGTTAAACTTACAACATGATAACTTACATTACTTGGCTGAGGGTCACTCATTAAACATATTGGACTGTGTATTGCACTGCCATTAACTGTAAACAACCAACTTGCTCTATTTTATGTATGATGTTGTCACTATACACAGCTCAATATTTTTAACAAGTGCCCCTCAGCCACGTATCATATCATATTGTAAGTTAAATTTGTTAATTTATCTCATTATATGGTTGTATAACACTTTGTATTCCCCCTTTTCTGAAGGTGCTCGCATTAGTTGACTGAAGCAAGTAAAATAAAGAAAAAGTTACTTGCAACTTGTGGCAGTTGTCCAGTTTTATCTTCTTGGGTGTTGGAAATAAACCAAAACTGCAACTGATTTGTCTTTGATGCAGTTGTGTTTAATTGTACATTTTGTGTATTTAACTTATGAAATAAAAAGTGTAGAAACTGGAATGTCAGTTAGCTGCATCAGAATGACTGTGTACCATAATATACCTGGTTTAATACACATTTGGAACACACAATTTGTGGTATCCTACCCATTCGTCTCTTGTAGGGTGCCTAGGAAGCTGTTTTCTCCGTTAACTAGACAACATACAAGAAAATCGTATTAATGGAGTTTATTACAGTAAATGAATTGACAATACTTAACTTTTTTTTCTACATGACAGGTCGCAGGCAATTGACGGCATGCAAATAATCAATGTCCTTTGATAGATAAAATTTCCATGCAAGCTAATCACACAAGTTCATAAGTCACTGCTATTGTTAATATCACTGTGGCCGAGGCTAGGCGGCATGTCCCTTTATTCTCTTTGTGTAGATACTGCTCTTGTCATGGTGACGTCCTAACCAATGTGCTATTGGCTGACATCGTCTCACGGGCCTGTGCGCTTGCGATGCAATGCAGCCGCTATTTCTTCAGCATTTGGTATGAACCGAATATGATAGTTCATTTTCCCTAAAATTGACTGCAGTTCTGTAATGTTGCGAGGAACTGGCAAATCTCGTATGGCTAACAAATGTGACTAAAGAGGATGTACATCTTGACTGTTTATGACATGACCAAGATACTGCAACTCGGGAGGTTTAAAAAAATCACACTTGCCCACTATAACCTTTAGTCCTGCATCAGATAACACACAAAACAAAGCACGTAAATTTGCAATATGTTCTTCAGGTGTGTGGCATGATACGACAATATCATCCAAATAGTTCGAACACTCTGGTACTTGTGCAGTCAGCTGTTCCAAACACCATTGGAAAATGCTGGGTGTGGAACCACTGTCAAAAGGCAAATACAAATATTTAAAGAAGCCCAAATGAGTATTAACTACACACACTTTTTGAGGTTCTTCATTGAGCAGTGTTTGAAGATACGCATTTCACATCTTAATTTTTGAAACATAGCATCCAGCACTTAATTTGTCCATGAGATCCTCTGGGCGTGCCAGTGGGTAAGTATCAGTCACAGTTTGTGGGTTGACTGTAGACTTCACAGAGGCGAATGCGACCTGAAGGTTGACGTGTCCAGTGACAAGCTGATACGGGCACAATAACTCCGCTATCTTGCAGTTCTTGGAGTTTAGCAGCAACTTTGTCCTTTAATGCAATGGGAACAGTTCTGGTCCGGCAAAATTTTGTCTGAGCATTGTCTTTCAGAACAATATGGGAAACAAAATTGTTAGCTTTGCATAAACATCCAGAAGAGAGTTCTGGGAATCCTTTTAGTAAGCTAGCTACACTGTCTCGTGCTTGGAATGCAGACACTGACAACACATTATCCGGAATGTTTAAAGCCAAACAAATCAAATGAATCTAGACTAAATATGTTCTCACACTCGCATGATTGAAGCACCGTAAAAGTCACTGTTCGCATATGTGAGTGATACATGGCAGGCAATGTACATTTTCCAAGACTGGGAATGTCTTTTCCATTATAAGCCATCAGTCGTGTGCTAGTTTTAGACCAGCACAGGGAGCCAGCAGTTCATATGTGTGATGATGTAGCAATGTGACAGAGGCACCTGTGTCCAACTGAAATTTCCCACAAAGAAGTAAATGAACAAAAAGTTGGTTTGACTGGCATGTTTCTGAAAAAAGTGCTTGCATGCCAGTTTTGAGAACGCCTGTTGCAGACTTTGAATATACCGCATTAATGACATGGGCCTTGTGACTAGACTTTTGTGAGTGGGCTGTATTCTTATGTTTGTTCCAGTGCAAACATACAGATTGTATATGTCCTTTCCTACCACAAGTGTAACACTGAGCTTGGCTGGAGGGGCAGTCTTAGCGTATGTGCAGTGAATAACACTGAGGGTAAGAATTATTTCTATTTGCCTGTGTAGCTGCCTGTTTAGGGAAGTGCTTACGCAGCGTGGAGAGGTGGTGTTTACTCAGCGTGACGAGTGCAAATTGCTGCCACCACCAAATGGGCCTATCGCATGCAAGCGACTCAACCCAATAGATAGCTGGCTGCTCAAATTTATCAGCCAACAGGGCACTTGAATCGTACTGATCTAGTATTTGCATGACCTGCTGAAATAATGGATCGGACTGTTTCAAAATCTGTTCTCAGAGTTTGACATCAGGTACATTGTATGCGATCGCATCACGCAACATAACAACTGAATATAAAGCACCATAAGCACATTCGAATTTGCATTTCCTTGTTGTACCCTGCAAAACTGTTACTGACTTGCAATAAGTTTGTTCTGACCATTTTTTGCAATTAAATAATTGATAACTAGCTGCTACCACATTCACTTGTTGCTCCTAATAGTTTGTTAGTGAATCTACCGCCTGTTCCTAAGAAAGTTCACTCGGAATGGTGTTAGGAAACCACTTCTGAGTTTATCGGAACACTGCATTTTCTACTGTGGATAATAGATAGGGGAGTTTCACAGTACCTGGTACGTTGTGAGCAAGTAAGTGAGCTTCCAATTGTTGCAACCACTCAGCCATTCCTCCTCTCGTTCACGAAACTGGCAAAAAGGCGATATAGCAGCTGTAGTGGGTGATGTTTGTTCCGTCGGATGCACAGTGTTGGCCAGTAGTTGCTGCACTGTGTTGAGCAGGGTTGAGATTTGCTGCGTCTGGAACTAAAACATCTATATTAGCTGTGTTACATCTAATACTGGCAGCTGCAGCGCCTGAGCAAGGGGTGGGATAGCTGGGGTGGACGTGTTGGAAGAGACAAATGCAAAAAGCAGACAAGGCAAGCAAGAAAAATTTCTTCAATGCCCACCTGAAAACTCTTATTAGCAAAAGACTGTTAAAGCAAGTAAACATTGCTGCAAAGTAAAGACAAGAGAGAATTAAGGCACAAGCAAAACAAACAAATTCTGTAGCCGCGAGGCTCTGGGTTCATTGTATAACTTGTCGCCAGTGTGGGATCCTGCCCACTTGTCTCTTATAGTGTAGTGTTTCTGCATAAATTCTAGAACAACTCAGCCTTCTACCATCTCGAACTGATGATATTTTAGATGTGTGTGTGGGATGATAGAATCCTACCTACTGTGTGTCACATGTTTGTGTGTGCAGGTTTGAAATTCAGACGCCAGAAGAATGTCGACGCGGCGGTTGAATGGCAATGACAAGTACTTGTCGGGTGATCCAAGGAAGTTTTAGTCAAAGTGTACTGACGAACCATGGAGATTCTATGCTATTCTGTGCTAATTGTGTCAGTGACCATTGTTATAATAACGAGAACGGTTGAGAAGGTACTCTTGAAAAGAACTTTTGTCATAGCCTTGTTGAAGGGAAGACATGTATCCTGATTAATTTCGAGAATGGGCATGGTGTTTAAACCACCTTTCTCTTATATGTAAATTAGTTTGTTTCTGACATTTGGAGACACAAGAGACTTAATAAACAGAATATATTTATGTGAAGAGTGGGTTTTGTAATATGTCTGAAGTTTAAACACATGTCATTAGTTAACACAAATGAACCTTTGTACGTCTACTTATTTTTATAAGTAGAGAGAGTCTTAAGAAATTGCTGTACTTAGCAGCATACTTCGGAGAAGAAAGTGAAAGAAAGTTTGCAGTAGCAGGCTCACTAGCAAGGAAAGTTGGCCGAGCATGTCATCTCGTAAAAGAAGTGGAAGTTAGTATATTTATTTCACACTTAAATTGTTGTCCAAAGCATTAGAATAGGGTGCCTAAGAAACTGTTTTCTCAGATAACTAGACGATGTACAAGCAAATCATATTATTGGAGTTTATTACAATAATTTAATTGACAATACTTAATTTTCATTTCTACATGATGGGTCGCAAGCAATTGGCGACATGCAAATAATAAATGTCCTTTGATAGATAAAATTGCCATGCAAGTAAGTCACTGCTATCACTAATATCACTGCGGCTCTTCTAGTGCGACTCTTCTAGTCCTCTCGTCTAGTATGGCCGAGGCTAGGCAGTGCATCGGTTTTATTTTCTTCATGTAGATGCCGCTTCTGTCATGGTCCTAATCAGCGTGCTATTGGCTGATGTCGTCTCACAGCCTTCTGTGCTGCATCGTTCTTGAACTTTGTGCCGGCACTTGTTGTTATGCAGGAACATAATTCTAAAAAATAGAGAAATGGGATCTTATAGACAACTGAGGAACCTAAGGAATATTTGTGAATCTCCAAATAATTTTTGTGTCAGGTATAGAAGGTGATTTATATTTTTTGTTGATTTGATACAGTTGTGTGTGTGTGTGTGTGTGTGTGTGTGTGTGTGTGTGTGTGTGTGTGTTGGGTGACTTTTTATACTTAACATGAAAACGTATACTACGTCACCTAGAAAGCCCAGCATGTGTGTTGTCAGTGTATTAATTCATCTTGAGAGAAACTTCAAAGTCGGGTCCGAAAACCTCTACAACCACTGAATGTATTTTGTATAATTTTTTATCGACACCCAAAAGTGGCCTTTTAAGCTGAAAATCAGTTAGCAAGATAGATAAATATTGTAGAAAACGCACACTATGCCTTTTCATTGTTAAATATGAAATTGAAATTGTTCTACCAAGCAGCAAAGGTAGAATCCATCAACTTTTCTACACATCATCTTACCAGAGTCAGATAGAAGACTTCTAATGACATTTTGTGCCATATGAAGTGCATGAGCATTTAAAATGCACAGGAAAAACACACACACACACACACACACACACACACACACACACACATTCGCTATCCCGTTGAGCTCAGTAATAGCTACCTGTTATGACAAATCACCTTGTGCTACATTGTGCACTGTGATTAATTGATGTGTTCATAAAACAGGGTAAGGTAAGCAAACTGAGAGGGTGAATTTAATTCAAATTAAGATATCTGTAGACTCTCATTCCCTATCTTCGTAAGTTAAAGTTACTTGAAAATATCACTTTTTTTGCTTCTTATCTTCTTCAATTTAATTTCCTTGACATTTTGTCACTGAAAGTTAGAAAATGAATTTTCATGTTATGCATTTTTGTGACAAATAGTAGTAGTATAGTGTAGGTTGAAATATTTTTTACTTTCATTTTTACCCATTTGTAAATCTAAAATTTCTTTATTGTAATTATGCTAATCATGATATTAATTATGTACATATTTTTTCCAATAGAGCAACAAAAGGAATTCCACCTGGACAGTTTTTGACAGGCAGTATTACATATGCCAAAGATGACATAGGGAAAAAAGTGGTAAGTGTTCATTACAAATTCTCTCACTAAATTTTCATAATAGCCATGGTATTAGTACAAGAGGATAAATATAGCGGTGAATTATTTAACATAGTGCATTTCTGTGCATATGAAATAAGAGTCAACATCTGAATTTATACAAGTGTTTGGAATGTAGTATGAACCTGAGTTCTTGAAGCCTCATGGCTTGTTTCTCAGAAAGGAATCAACATGAGGGGGGAAGCAAAGCTGCTACAATCAAAGTCTATTGTGTTTACCACATACTGCTTTCTATATCCTAAGAAACTGACGAGTCAGGAAAGTAATAAAGCAGGGTTTGTTGTGGTGCCATGCTTCCAGTAATCTTGCACATCTGTCAGTCAATTCCTTATTTAACTGTAAGAGGACCCACACACATCACCTTACGTAGGAAAACCACAATATTTTATATACAAGCTTACAGGTCAGTTTTTGCAAGTTGTCAAATTTTACCTTGGATTGGCAATAGTTCATTTATGTAGTTGTAGTGAAACATACTCTAGATTTGTGCAGAAGATAATGTAATGAACTAATGTGGAAATCCAGCATCAAGAACTAACACATCAAGATGAAATTTAACATCAAATAACTTATATTTCACTCCTTTGGGATGGGACAATTTTGATATGAGGGGCCTTCAAAAAGTAACTTGCACATTATTGTGGCAGGCTATGTAACTTTAATATTGCTCTGCATGTCTAAGTGACGCAGATGAATGATGCTGTATTTCAGCATAGTCTCAAAATCTCTGTAAACAATGGTCTCTATAGTCTACCAATCGTTCATTTCGTTGACGATAGAAATTCACTTCTTTGACAAAGAGCTATCCCAGAATTGCTTTGTGTAAGTCCTGAACATCGGGGAAAATCTAAGATTGCTGTGAATCGGGTCAGAGATTGCCGGGACATTGTCATCTGTGGTTGATGTCGATAGTTCCTTCCCAGTCAGCATCACCCATGTCTGTGCGGCCTTGGTCAAATTGTTGACACCATTTCATGCAACATTGCATTCGTTCTATATACCACTGGAATTTTACAGTGAATATGTGTGCAGTTTAGATGATTTGCCCTCAAGAGTTGTGCTGCTCCACACAATTTAACTTTTAGAGTACATTTACAGTTGCAGTACCAAACAGTGATACAGTGGTTACTCAACTACAGCAGAATTGTGTCCTGCAGGAAACCCAGAACAAGTACTCTCTTCTGATAGTGTGCCACTCTTGTTACTCAGTGGTCTTAGTGTTGGATGACACGTATCCCCTCACATAATAAAGATAATAAAGCAGTTTAATTTTTCTTCTTTTGGAACAAGCAGCATAATATATGTTTGATAATGACATGATTATTAGAAAGAAGCACAAAAATAGCTGCTTATAACAACCAATCTTTATTTACGACAAACTGTTTCACTATTTGTTGCTATTTTCAAGTACCTGTGAATAAGATTTAGGTGAGAATGTGTAAAAATATGAATGTCACTTATATAAATGTGACTATATTGCACTCATGTCTAGACTAATGTGACATCCGTATTACAGTGATAGTGAAGTGTCCTATAAATAAAAACTGGAAAAATTAGCATTTTATGGTAAATGCGAAATAGATATGAAAACCCAAACTTACTTAATATATGCTATTACATAGCAAATTGGATCCAGATGGGCTGTTTATCAGAGATAGTTTGAAATAGCTTTATTTTCTGCATACAATATCTACAGTTACTGGCAAAGCCCAATTTGGAAAAATAATATGTACAAAAACCTACGTAAAAAAAGGGGGGGGGGAGGGGATATGAACCCAATGATGTATCAGTGCGCCATGCCAATTGTGGACGGTTGAATGGTCTGTTTAAGATGCAATTCGCATAATGCAATGCATTACTCAGCCATTGGACGCATTTTGTGAGAAACACATATGTTTGTTTGTTAGCTAAAGCTCAAAAAATAATCCAGTATGGACAGTTTTAATGTGGCATATTAGGTGGCAGATGTTTCAAACGGCAATTGCATCAATTATCACTACAAGTCAAGCCTGAAATATGTTGTCAACAAGCTACTGTGCGGTACCAATCTATAAATGCTCTGTGTTGTGCATTGATCGTTGTTTTCTTTTCTCCTTTTGAAATAAGTGAAGCGACTAATCCAGGTCCATTGCAATTTCGATTACAATGCTTGCAGCACCAGAAGAGATTGGCAATCCCTGTGACAATGTGTCAGTTCTGCTGTAGGCTGCCGCTCAGCAAAGTAGAGGTGGGTTTTTTTTTCCCCCGCACAGTTCCATCCCCTGTGGTGGTCGAAATTCTAGTCTGTTCACACTCGCGGCCATCTGCAACTGTAGCCTGTAGCAATTGGAAAACAAAATCTGTAAAGTTTTTCGATGGCACGTAAATTGTTCCCCTAACATTAAAATCGAGTTGCTGTAAGTTCGGTTCTGCTTCTACGCTAAGTGCCTTGTCAGTTCTATGTGTAGCATTGTTAATCATGGGCTGCAGGGCTGTGAATGCCCGCAAAAGGTTGAAATTGATAGTCTGCAGACTTTTTAATCTTCATATTAGGCGGGAAAGACAAATAGTGGCCAGAAATATCATATATAGGAGACACATTTACTTAATTGGCAGGCAAATGCTGGTACTTTTCAACAGAACAATCATTTTTGAAAGCTTAAATACAAACAAATGAAGAAAACAAAGGCTATTTCAGAAGAAATTATTAAAAAGAATTATTGAATCACGTAGGCTGCGATGGACGGGTCACGTAGCTCGAATGGATGAGGGCAGGGCAGTGCGCAGAGTACTGGTAGGGCACCTAGAGGAAAAACGTCCCGTGGGGAGACCGAGGCGTAGATGGGAGGACAATGTGAAGGCTGATTTGAGGAGCCTAGGTATTGAAGGAGAATGGAAGGAAATAGCCCAAGACAGGGACAGATGGCGAAAATACATTGCTGCGGTAATGGACTCTTAGATTCTGGTATGACCAGTGAGTGAGTGAGTGATTTCAGAAGAAAAAGGTGTTGAAGTTTTTTGCAAAAGCAAACATCAGAGTCAAAAAGTTCTTAGTCAGCACTTTTCTAAAATCAAAGAATTGATAATTTGTGTCTTCACTCATGTAGTGTGACAACCGTTCAAATTTGTGTATCGAATCATTTACAAACAAAAAAGGAGATTTTCTACAAAAGCTGTCATTGTTTTGGTAAGGTGGTAAATGATGTAATATATTGAAAATAAAACATTAATTATGGTGTGACAGTAATTTGACAGTTCCACTCTTATCATGCTATATGTTTACAAAGATATGCAAATGAACAGTGATATGATTTTATTAACTAAAATTTGTTAAGATTGTCTTTGGTTGTTGCTTGTGTTACTTCAGATTTATCCATTTTCAAGTTCTTAAAAGTTTGATAAAGCTTTTCAGGTGGTACTTGCATCTAAATTCTGTATGCTCATTTAATATTTCTTGTGGGTATTTTCTCATGTGTCTGTACACTTCAAGTTCTTCAAGAATTTTCAATGCAAAATCTTCCGTATTCTGTGCAGAATCTAGAGTATATTCTTGTTCAAACGAGCCGTGTGGTTTTGATTTTTCAAATGCAGAAAGAGACCAAACTGATTACTTTCACTCTCTCTGATGTGTACCTTATATTGGTAGAAACTGCAAAAAGGTAGAAATTTATGGAAATGGGACCAGTTTAAACTGAAAGAACCAGAGATTGTAGAGAGTTTCAGAGAGAGCATTAGGGAATGGTTGACAAGAACCAAGGAAAGAAATACAGCAGAAGAAGAATGAGTAGTTTTGAGAGATGAAATAGTGGAGGCAGCAGAGGATCAAGTAGGAAAAAAGAAGAGGGCTAGTAGAAATCCTTCGGTAACAGAAGAAATATTTAATTTAATTTATGAAAGAATAAAATATAAAAATGCAGTAAATGAAGCAGGCGAAAAGGTATACAAACGTCTCAAAAATGAGATCGACAGTTTATCATTAGGGGTAAGATAGATACTGCCTACAAGCAAATTAGAGAGACCTTTGGAGAAAAGTTAACCACCTGTATGAATATCAAGAGCTCAGATGGAAAACCAGTCCTAAGCTAAGAATGGAGAGCAGAAAGTTGGAAGGAGTACATGGAGGGTCTGTATAAGGGTGATGTATTTGAGGGCAATATTATGGAAATGGAAGAGGACATAGATGAAGATGAAATGGGAGATACGATACTGCCTGAAGAGTTTGACAGAGCACTGAAAGTTGAAACAATGCCCCAGGAATAGACAACATTCCGTTATAACTACTGATAGCCTTGGGAGAACTAGCTAAGACAAAACACTTCCATCTGGTGAGCAAGATCTATGAGACAGGTAAAATACCTTCAGACTTCAAGAATAATATAATAATTCCAATCCCAAAGGAATCATGTGTTGACAGGTGTGAAAATTACCGAACTATCAGTGTAATAAGTCACAGCTGCAAAATACTAACATGAATTCTTTACAAATGAGTAGAAAAACTGGTAGAAGCTGAACTCTGGGAAGATCAGTGTGGATTCCGTAGAAATGTCGGAACATGCAAGGCAATACTGAACTTACATCTTATCTTAGAAGATAGGTTAAGGAAAGGCATTTGTAAACTTATAAAAAGATTTTTAGAATGTTGACTGGAATGCTATCTTTCAAATTCTGAAGATGGCAGGTGTAAAATACAGGGAGTGAAAGGCTATTTACAATTTGTACATAAACCAGATGGCAGTCATAAAAGTCGAATGTTATGGAAGGGAAACAGTGATTGAGAAGGGAGTGAGACAGTGTTGTAGCCTATCCCAGATGTTATTCAATCTGTATATTGAGCTAGCAGTAAAGGGAACAATAGAAAAATTTGGAGTAGAATTAAAATTCATGGAGAATAAAATAAAAACTTTGAGATTTGCCGATGACATTGTAATTCTGTCAGAGACAGCAAAGGGCTTGGAAGAGCAGTTGAATGGAATGGACAGTGTCTTGAAAGGAGGATAATGGAATGTAGTCATATTAAATCAGGTGATGCTGAGGATGTTAGATTAGGAAATGAGATGCTTAAAGTAGTAAATGAATTTTGCTATTTGGGGAACGAAGTGACTGGTGATGGTCAAAGAAGAGAGAATGTAAAATGTAAACTGGCTATATCAAGGAAAAGAATTTCTGAAGAAGAGAAATATGTTAATATCGAGTTTAGATTTAAGTGTCCTGAAGTATTTTCTGAAAGTATTTGTATTGAGTGTAGCCATGTATGGAAGAGAAACATGGACGATAAACACTACAGACAAGAAGAGAATAGTAGCTTTCGAAATGTGGTGCGACAGAGGAATGCTGAAGATTAGGTGGGTATTTTTAACTAATGGGGAGGTACTGAATAGAGGAATTTGTGGCACAACTTGACTAGAAGAAGGGATCAGTTGGTGGGAAACGTTCAGAGGCATCACAAAATCACCAATTCAGTATTGGAGGGAAGTGTATAGGGTAAAAATTGCAGCAGATTCAGAAAGATGTAGCTTGCAGTAGTTATTCAGAGATCAAGAAGCTTGCAGAGGATGGAGTAACATGGAGAGAGAGCTCAATCACACCAGTCTCTGAACTGAAAACCACAACAGCATCAACATATCTTATGTTAAAATATCTTCCTGTTTTGACAACGTAAACGCTATTACACCTGTCGTGTGTGATTTTATATATGCGTGGGTTATCATATTTCGATGTTCTAGTGGCGGTGGAATGTAATTATATTGAAAGATTGTTATTGGTTTTAAAGGCTAGTTGAATATTTGTGGCTTTAAAAATTGCATTAATTTTGTTGGAGATTCTAGCAAGATAGACTGCTGGTATGTATCTTATTTTCTGTGTATGTGGTGTTTCACGTGATAGGCATATCTCGCTCGGGATTGTCATCTACTTTGATGTTTTACACTGGTATTATAATTTTGTGATTATTTCAGGATCAAAGCCATTTGTATGTGTTATATAGTGAAGTGTGTAAAGTTCATTTTGAATTCCTGGTTTTTCTAATGGTCAGTTAGTTAATCTATTAACCATTGAATGGAAAAATGGTAGTTCATAAGCAATTATTGTTTTTGCTAATTGTGATGTCTAGATAGTTACTGGTCATGTCTTTATCAATCTCCGTAGTGCAGTTAATTTTAAAGTGTAGTTGGTTGAGTTTCTGGTGGATATTTTCGATATCTGTGGCTTCCATCTACCAAAATGAGGGTATCATCTACATACCTAAAATAGTAAACAGTTATTTCAGCTTGATGCTCCCATCACTTCTGGAAATCAAAATTGGAAAGGTGCAGCTCCAATCTTCAATAATATTCTAGGTCTAATTGTTATTGAAGGAATAAATTCTCTTTCTCATCCTATCGAATATTTTATTTAAATTAGCAGAATTGAAAATAATAATATTGTCGATGCTATTGCTTGGACAATAAAATTTTTAATTGGTGATTTATTTATTATTATGTTTTTATTTCTTGTTAGAAGTGGAATAAACGAAAGTAAGTTGATCTGTAGTCCTATTCAAACCCCAAATCAGGAATTTGATGAAATGGACAGGATCGTTCCTTTCATTAGTGTTGATAGTAAGAGAAGTTTTGTAGAGTAGTTGGTCGTTAGAAAGGAGAGGATTTCACTTGCAGAGAATGTAGGAAAATATCAGCTAATGTGCCTGCTACACTATTATCTATAGCTACTTCATTTCTGCTTGGGTATAAATTTTGTTATTAAATTCAAAATAATTGAGTGATTGTGCTGTTTCCAAAATATTTATAATTTCAAGTGTTACTGTCATGGAGATTTTCCAATATTGTAACAGGTTATATTTTAGTAGTTGGATAGTTTCCTGTACTGGTAAGTTAGTATACAGATTAGGTTAGTGACATCAAATGAAATAAATTTACCATTAGGTGGTATTTCTACGTCTTATATCTCTTGCCAGATTACACAAACTTTTATCACGACTTTTTTTTGAAATTGTAAAGTTTTTTTATTAGTGTGATTAGTTGTTTGCTTATCAAATATGATGGGCTATGTATGCAATTAATTATGGGCCAAATCGCAACCATCAGTTTGTGTGTCTTTGGTTTGCACATAATTTTGATGTATTTGGATTCATTACTATATATGTTCTTGTTCACTGAGAATGGTATAATAATTTTTTATGGCTTCTTTATTTTAGCTCCAAATCTGTTAGTAGGTTTGAGAGGTATGACCTTACCTGTATAGTAGTTCATGTTAATTGTGACCACACTATTCCCTTTATCAGCTTTTAATGCTATAGCATCATTTAGTTGCAGTTTATGGTTTATATTATTCAGAATTTTATGTCCCATTTTGGTCTGATATTTGTATGCATTCTGTTTGCATAGTTCCCTGTCTATAATTTTTTTTTATGTTAATGGTAATTTTATTCTGTTTTCTGTATGAGAGATTCGCTACATCTATAGCAACTTTAGCAGTGGCTATCAAGTGCTTTACAGAGTTTTTCTGTAGTGTTGTATTTCAGACCTTTTGTGAGAAAATTTGTTTCATTATCTGTAAGTTACGTGTTTGTGAAATTTTCTAAATGGGGGTAAAATTGCAAATCAGATTCATATTCAGGTGAAGGTTTTCATGTGATGCTGAATGTATAGAAGTTTTGTGGATTTCTTGTTATGGATATGTCTTCTTGTGATGTATATATGTCTATGTATACAAATGTGCAATATAATCAAAAGTTAAAGATGTTACATTGTTACTTATCTTTAGATGTGCTACATAGGGTTCTTGATTCACTGTTTCTTTTTTATGTAATATATCCTGTATTTCTTGTCTTATCCATAATCTTGCTACAGAGTTCTTGATTTGAGATACACTATTTGATCTTTCTGTCACTTTTATGTAGCCATATCTAGGAATTACATTATAAACCTTTCTGACATTGTCCCTCAGCCAGATTGAGTGGCTTCTTCTTTCTCATAGGAAACCTCTCAGACTGCTAGATCTGGGTAATCAGAGGGTGGGATTATTGGAAGTTGGCAGCTCCAATGTTAGGCACATTATGGCGCCATTTAGGGACATCGCTGCTAAGGAGGGGAAGATAGCCAGTGTGCACTCTGTGTGCATACCGGGTGAAGTCATTCCAGATGTTGAACGGGTCCTTCTGGATGCCCGGTGGAGCACAGAGTGCAGCCAGCTGCGGGCGCAGTTGCTCACGTCGATACCTGTGATGTGTGTCACTTTGGATCGGAAGAGATTCTCTATTGTTGTAAGTGGATAACAGAAGTGGTAAAGGCTGCCAGTCTTGGTTGCGAGATGAAACCTGAGCTCACCATTTGTGGCATAGTCAACAGGACCAATGGCAGACCTCTGGTACAGAGCTGAGTGGAGTGTCTGAATCAGAGGCTCAGACGGTTCTGTGACCGTGTAGCATGCAAACTTCTTGACTTGTGCCATAGGACGGTTGGGTTTTGGGTTCCACTTGAACAGGTCAGGGGTCTACCGCACGCAAGAGGCATCTACATGGATAGCAGGGGCTGCGTGGCATGGACTGGGCAGTTGCTTAGGTTAGAGGGTCTCAGGGAAACACGAAAAGGGCTACAGTCTCAAAGGCTGCAGGTCAAACACAGGAAGAAAGTAGATACAAGATCCATTTGTATAATAGTTGTAAATTGTCGTAACTGTGTTGGGAAAGTACCAGAGCGCCAAGTGCTAATAGAAACTACTCATGCTCAAATCATTATAAGCACTGAAAGCTGGCTAATACCAGAGATAAGTTTACCTGAAATTTTTGTGAAGAATCTAACAGTGTTCCGAAAGGATAGGCTAAAAATGGTGGGTGGTGGAGTCTTTGTTGCTATTAATTGTAGTTTATCTTGTAGAAAAATCGAAGTAAATAGTTCCTTTGAAATAGTGTGGGCAGAGGTCATTCTTGGAAAGCAGAATAAAATAATAATTGGATTGTTTTACTGACCTCCGAACTCGGATGATAAAATTACTGGAAGGCTCAAAGAAAATTTGAGTTTGATTTCAAACAGATACACGACTCATACAATTATAGGTGGTGGTGACTTTAATTTAGCGTCAATATGTTGGTGAAAATATATTTTTAAATCCAGGAGTATGCATAAAACATAATCCGAAATAGTGCTAGGTGCATTCTCTTAAAATTATTTCAAGCAGTTAGTTTTTGAGCCCACACAAATAGTAATCAGTTGTGAAAACACACTTGAACACTTAGCAACAAATAATCCTGAGCCAATAACGAGCATCAAAACAGATGCAGGGATTAGTGAACACAGGGTTTTCGTAGCGATATAAAATATTGTAACCCCCCAAATCCACCAAAAATAAGTGAAAATATACCTCTTCAAGAAAAGCAGATAAAAATTCACTTGAGGCCTTCCTGAGAGACAATCTGCACTCCAAAATTAATCATGTAAGTGTGGACCAGATGTGACTTGAATTCAAAGAAATAGTATCAACAACAATTGAGTGAGAGAGTTATACCAAGTAAATTAGCAAACAATGGAGCTGATCTCACATGGTACACAAAAGGGGTCAGAACACTGTTGTAGGAATAAAAAAAAAACATGCCAAATGTGAATGAATGCAAAATCTCATAGATTAGCGATCTTTTACAGAAGCTCAAAATTTAGCACGAACTTGAATGCGAGATACTTATAATAGTTTTCACAACAAAACTTTGTCTCCAAACCTGGCAGAAAATCCAAACAGATTCTTGTTGTATGTAAAGTAATCTAGCAGAAAGACACAATCACTACCTTCTCTGTGTGATAGCAGTGAAAATACTATCAATGAAAAAGCTGCCAAAGTAGAATTACTTAACACAGCCTTCCAAAATTCCTTCACTAGAGAAGACTAAGAAAATATTCCAGAATTCGAATTGAGAACAGCTGCCAACATGAGTTACTTAGAAGCAGATATCATCGGTGTAGTGAAGCAACTTAAGTCACTTAATAAAAGCAAGTCTTCCAGTCAAGGCTGTATACCAGTTAGGTTCCTTTCAGAGTATGCTGATGCAATACCTCCATACTTAACAATTGTGTACAACTGCTCGCTCAATGAAAGATCCACACTCAAAGATTGGAAGGCTGCACAAGTCACACACCAATATTCAAGAAAGGTAGTAGGACTAATCAACTAAATTACAGGCCCATATCATTAACATTGATATGCAGCAGGATTTTGGAGCATATATTGTATTTGAGCATTATGAATTACCTCGAAGAGAACGCCATTTTGACACAAAGTCAATACAGATTTAGAAAACATCATTCTTGTGAAAAACAACTAGCTCTTTACACACACAGTGTTGAGTGCTATTGATGAGGGATTTCAAAATGATTATGTATGTCTAGATTTCCAAAAGGCTTTTGATACTGTACCACACAAGTGACTCATAGTGAAATTGATTGCTTATGGAATATCATCTCAGTTATGTGACTGGATTCATTATTTCCTGTAGAGAGATCACAGTTCGTAGTAATTGGCAGAAAGTCATCGAGTAAAACAGAAGTGATTTCTGGCATTCCCCTAGGAGGTGTTATAGGCCCTCTACTGTTCCTTATCTATATAAATGATTGAGGAGACAATCTGAGCACCTGTCTTAGGTTGTTTACAGATGCTGTTGTTTATAGTCTAGTATAGTTATCAGAAGATCAAAACAAAGTATAAAATGATTTAGAAAATATATCTGTATGATGCAAAAATTGGCAATGGATCCTAAATAACGAAAAGTGTGAGGTCATCCACATCATTTGTAGTGTTTGAGAATTTCTGTGTAAATTCTAGAACCACTAAGCCTTCTACTGTCTTGAACACATGATATTTTAGAAGTGAGTGTGGATATTTTAGAAGTGAGTGTGGGATGATAGAATCCTACCTACTGCGCATCACATGTTTGTGTGTGCAGGTTTGAAATTCAGTCGCGAGAAGAATGTAGACGTGGTGGTTGAATGGCAACGACAAGTACTTGTCGGGCGATCCATAGAAGTGTGCAGAAGAACCATGGAGCTTCTATGTTATTCTGTGCTAATTGTGTCAGTGACCATTGTTATATAACAAGAACAGTTGAGAAGGTACTCTTGAGAAAAACTTTTTTGTCTTAGCCTTGTTGAAGGGAAGACGTGTATTATGGTTCATGTTGAGACTGGACATAGTGTTTAAGCCAACTTTCTCTTATATGTAAATTAGTTTGTTTCTAACATTTGGAGACACGAGAGACTTAATAAACAATATATATTTATGTGAAGAGTGGGATTTGTAAAATGTTGGAAGTTCAAATATACGTCGTTAGTTGAAGCTAATGTAACTTAGTATGTCTACTTATTTTTATAAGTAGAAAGAGTCTTAAGAGATTCCTGTACCTAGCAGCATACTTCAGAGAAGTAGTGTAAGAGAGTTTGCAGCAGCAGGTTAGCCAGCAAGGAAGGTCAGTCGAGCATCTCAAGTAAGCCATCTCGTAAAAGAAGTGGAAGTTCGAGTATCTACTTCACTCTTAAATCGTCGTCCAAAGCCATTAGACAGTGCTAAAAGGAATCCGTTAAGCTTTGGTTCCATAGTAAATCAGTCAAATCTACAGGCTGTAAATTCAACTAAATACTAGGAATTATAATTACGAACAACTTAAATTGGAAAGCACATGCAGAAAACTGTTGTGGGTAAGGCAAACCAAAGACCGCATTTTGTTGCCAGAAGAGTTAGAAAATGCAACAGATCCACTAAATGGACTGCCTACGCTATGCTTGTCCATTCTCTTTTGGAGTACTGCTGCGCAGTCTGCGATCTTACCGTATAGGATTAACGGAGTACATCGAGAAAGTTCAAAGGAAGAGCCGCACATTTTGTATTATCGCAAAATAGGGGAGTGTGTGTCACTGACATGATACAGGATTTGGGGTGGACATCATTAAAACAAAAGCAATTTTTACTGCAGCAGAATCTTCTCATGAAATTTCTATCACCAACTTTTTCCTCAGAGTGCGAAAATATTTTGTTGATGCTGACCTAAATAAAGAGAAACGATCATAATAATAAAAAGAAACGATCATAATAATAAAGTAAGGAAATCATAGCTTGCACAGAATTATATAGGTGTTCGTTTTTTCCGCACACTGTTAGAGATTGGAATAATAGAGAATTATTGGAAGGTGGTTCAATGAACCCTCTGCCAGGCACTTAAGTGTGATTTTCAGAACATCCATGTAGATGTAGATTTGTATGTATATACACATCAATGCTTATTATATTTGATTCCTTCAGTTATCTTCACCAATTTGGCTTCGAATAAAACACAGAATATTCCCCTTTATTTCATAAGACAGTAGTCAACAATTTTTGTTCGTTAGACTAGCAGTGTAATATATGCCTGATAATGACATGATTGTTAGAAAGATGCATGAAAATAGCCGCTTATAACAACTAATCTTTATTCACGACAGACTGTTTTGACATTTATCATCAGTATCAAGTACCTGCAAATACAATTTTGTTGAGAACATGGGTAAATGTGAATGTCATTCAAATAAAAAGTGACTATATTGTACTCATGTCTAAACTGTGACATTCACAGTGAACTGCATTAAGGTGAAAATGACACAGATCTATTGAAAGTAAAATGTTAGTTGTGGTATGACAGTAGTTTTACAGTTGCTCTCTTAAAACACCCATGTGTGTACAAAGATTACGCAGATAAACAGCGATATTATTTTAGTAACTAGAATGTGTTAAGTTTGTCATTGGTTGTTACATATGCCAAAGAGTTTGTAGTGAATAAAGATTAGTTGTTGGTGACTATTTCTAATAAATAATTTTACCTACAGAAAAAATGCAAGAACAGGAAATTCTCTTCTGCCCAGTTCATTGCATGAGGGCTCAACCAAATACAGTACACTGTAAAACTTAATTAAAACCACCTGTGCAACATAATTATGACCTAGCACAAATTGTAAGATCAGTTGATGGCATTATATTGTTTAGGTCGTGTGATTTAAGTGCAGTACATGGTCAAATGTGTTGACATCATTTTGCCACAGTGTTTTACTATGCATGAGCATATTGCGATTGAAGTGTCCCTGCATTCCTCCAACCAGAGCCCATCTAACAAAGTTAGTTTTAAAATGGAATAAATTGTATCTGACCTGAATGTGAGTCCACGTTTTTCATGTTCATGACTATTGTACAAGGTATTCAGCTTTGCTTCCGTCGTTTGCCGATACGTGGTGACAACAGTAAGTAGCTGTTGAAAGAAACAGATCACAGATGTCGGACAGTTAGCTTGGACCTCAGTCAACATAACCTCATTCAAACAGAAGTCGATTTGTGTCTGCATCATAAACTTGTTCTTCATTGAAAATGTCAGTTTACGAGCCTAATTCTCGTCATTTGCGGGAGGTGTTACTCTTCTGTTTCAATATGAAGAAAACAGCAGCTGAATCTCATCGAATGCTCTGATGTATGTATGGTAAGGATGCTATTAGTGAAAGGACGTGTTGTGAGTGGTTTAAACGCCTCAAGAATGGTGATTTTAACGTCGTAGACCCGCATAGTGGTGGAAGAGAGAATGTTTTCAAAGATGTAGAATTGGAGACATTGCTGAGTGAAGACTCGCGTCAAAAGCAAGACGTATTGGCATGATCAGTGGGAGTGACACAGCAAGCCATTTCAAAACATCTAAAGGCTATAGGCATGATTCAGAAAGAAGGAACTTGGGTCCCGTGTGAGCTGAAACCGAGAGACATTGAACAGCGTTTGTGTGTTTGTGAAAAGTTGCTTCAGAGCCAAAAATGGAATGGATTTCTGCATTGCATTGTGACTGGGGATGAAAAATGGGTTCATTACGATAACCCTAAATGCAAAAAATCGTGGGGATATCCCGGCCATGCTTCCATGTAGACGGCCAAACCAAATATTCACGGCTCCAAGATCATGCTCGGCATTCGGTGGGACCAGCTCGGTGTTGTGTACTATGAGGTGTTAAAACCAAGTGAAACAATAACAGGTGCTCGTTATTGAACACAATTAATGCATTTGGGCAGAGCATTAAAAGACAAACGGCAGCAATGCAGTGGGAGGCATGATTTTGCAGCACGACAACGCTCAAACCTATGTTGCAAAAGAGATCAAAACGTACTTGGAAACATTAAAATGGTAAGTCCTACCCCACCTGCTGTATTCTTCAGACATTGCTTGCTCTATCACCTGTTTAGATCAATGGCGCATGGCCTGGCTGACCAACACTTCCAATCTCGTGAAGAAGTCGCGAATCGGATTGATTCGTGGATCGCTTCAAAAGATGAAAAAATTTTTCGACGCGTGATTTGTACACTGTCCAAAAGATGGGAGAAAGTAGTGGCCAGCAATGGAAAATACTTTGAACAATACATGTGTGACCAGTTTGTTTCATTAAAGCCTAAAATGGCGGAAGCAAAGTTGTACACCTTTTAAATGAAATGCATATGTTGTATTACTAATTTACATTTTGTGAACAACTTGTAAATTTAACGTGTATTGGCATTTTGCATTCTTATTATTATTACTATTGTTATTGTACCCAGACTTAGGACGCAGTCTTTGGACAGGCGACCATCCGGAAATGCAGATTGAGAACAAAGTAAATTTTTGAAGGAAAAAAAGTGATACTAAATTGTAAAGACTGTGACATAGATCTTTGAGAAAGCTTGCTGTTTGGAAAACCAAATCATGAACATTGGGACAAATTATGATAAGGAAAGGTGCACCTGACAGTGACACATGAAATAATAAAGACACTGAAAAGATAAAAGTGAACCTCAGTGATACAGATTAGAGTAATACGTCGTAGAATATGTGTGGGATACGACTGACAAGGAAAGTTGAAATGGGTATGATGCACATTGGAGGCATATCTGCAGAAATTATTAGAATTAGCTTTGAATAATTGTGTGGCTGGAGTCAAAGGGCTACCCAGCTTTCTACTTGTTATACACTTTCTGACTAGTATTCAGTTTGTACTTGGTTCGTATAGGAACATGTAAACAGAACACTAGTGCAAAAATGTATAAAAATTCTTGTTCATAACCAAAGTGAGTATGAATTTGATTGCACCAGCTTGGAAAAGATGCAAGCGTGATGTTAGGTTACCACAGTTTCATATATTCAGTACCAAAGAGATTCAGTAAGTCCAGAATCTTTTCTAAGTTAAAAGAAGTTCGAGGGATTTTGAGTACACGGGGAAATACCTTAAAGGACTGCCCTCACGAGACTGGTGGAAAGTAATGTATCTCGCGCTGTGAAATGCTTTCACGTAAAATGATTTTAAAATTTAGGATTTGTTTGAGGCATCTTGGTGAGTTACAACAAACTAATAACTGACAACTCTGAACTCTTGTTATTAAAATTATGAGGTAAGACTTAAGCAAAAATTATTACTAGAGATATTTAACTGTCATGCTGCAAGTTTTAAAAAATGAGCATCTTGTTTGGATAACAAGACTGTTACCCTTAAGTCTGTTGGAATATAAGGAGAAATCCTTGTCTGCCACCACCTTCAGGGTATTCCATCCTTGCTGCTTACTGGTAACTCCTTATGCAGAATGATCTCTCTATCAATAGGAGGCTTTCCTTCCACTTTTCTTGAATATTTACATAGTTCATTCACCTGGAGTTAAACAGCTCTCATAAAATAGTTGAATCTCACAGGTAATAATGTCACTGTCTGATAGTAGGTAGTGTAAATTTCACATTTCCTGTTTGAGGAATTAATATTTGGGAGAGGTATGTGGAACCAGCTCATCATATGCATAGATGACTGGAAGCCCACAGGTGGTTCACATCTACGTGGCTGGCTGTTAGATTTGACAATTTTTCGTAATACCTAGCTACTGTAGGGAGAGGTGAACAGTTGCAGAAAGATGATGACCATCAGTTCTGGAATGTGAAACATCACACAAGATGTATTTCTAAGTTAGTTTCTTTTATTGTTATTTTATTTAATAAAACTGCAGCCAAATAGCCATATACAGTTACTTTGATTAACATTTTACATTTACATTTTACATTTTTTCATATTCATTTATCGATTTCACCCTTTTACTGCACAGTCCACATACACATGTTGTGGTTGGGTCGTAATAAGTTTTGTTTTTGCAAATTAGATGATGAAAGCCGTTAATAGAAAATCTAGTTAAGACATGCCGCAGTTCGAAGTTTTGTGCTGTCCATGAGTGGTTCATCATTGCTTTGGTGCCATAGAACTCCGGCCATATTTTTTCTCGTTTGTTCTCCGTGATCTTAAGTTGATTTCTGGAAGCCCTGGTGTGTGGCATCATATATCGAAGTTTGATGTCTTCAATTAGGAATGTCTCTCTGCTACACTAGTCTAGATCTTGTTGTCTTTGAGAGACCTAGTGCTCTTTTTAGATAATTTAGATAAGTCGATTTTACCTTTTATAGTGTTTCTAGATTTTTTTCTGTCTGGTGGTCCCATATAACCTCCATCCCATAGGTCAGGATTGGCAAGATTTTTTGCGTTGAATAATTTCATGGCCGTATCTAGACTGAGTAGGCGGATGTTTTTGATGTCCTGTATTGCTATTATTACTAGTGCTGCACGTTCTGTTGTATGTTTTGTGAAGCATTGGCTGTTGATTGCAGTGTTGCCCCTAGGTATTTAAAGTCTGATGAGATTTTTATTATTTGTCCTCTGATGTTGATTTCCACATTCTTGGGTTTTTTGCCTCCTTTTCTGAAAATCACCATTGCTGTCTTTGTTTTGTTTATGTATAGTTTGTGTTCACTGCACCATTTTCCTATTTTCTCAATGATTTTCTGCAGCTTCTTCATATGTTAAACCTATGGGTATGTCATCAGTATGCATAAACATGTACCTCTTCTTCATTTTCTCCAATTCGCAGTACTTCTTCAGTGGCAAGAATGTACAGCATAGAGCTCATTGGGTCACCCTGTAAGACCCTGTTAGATTGCAGAGTGAGGTTCGAAAGAGAGGTTGTCTGATATTGTGATTAAGTTGTAATCGAGGATTGACTTGCTTATTCTTGGCCATACGCTGTCTTCTCCCATTGTGCTTTCCAGTTTTCGGACTATGAGATCTCTTTCCAGTATGTCAAAGGCTTTGGTAAAGTCTATGAACACTGCGTAGAACATTTGTTTCTTTTGTAGTGCTTCATCAATGTTGCTTAGAAGCAGCCTGACTGCCATAAGTGTTGATCTTCCAGATCTGAAGCCCATTTGTCGTTCTGGGAGACGACTGTCCACACAGGCTTTGATTCTTGTGTAATTATCTTTGAAAACATCTTGAACTGAGTATTTTCCAGGGATATGCCTCTATACTTGTTTGGGTCTGATGGGTCTCCTCTACCTTTGTAGAGAACTTTTATTGTCAACTGTCTCTATTGGGTCGGAATTCTTTCAAGTTCCAGGCTTTTGTTGAATATTTGATCCATACGTGTTAGAGGGCCTCTTTTGCATCTTATATATATTCATTATATGTATTATCGGGTCCTGCTGCTTTCTTTTCTTCAGTGCTTTTATTACTTCTTTTACATCTTCTTCATTTAGAGTTTCCCATACGTTGTCTTTTCCTTTGTTTGATATTGTTTCTCTTTCTTTGGGGGTGTTTTGATTCCTCGTTTGTTCAGTATCTTACTGAAGTGGTCTTCCCATTCCTTCGTGTCTATATTTGGTGTATGAGCTAGTTTTCTTGTTCTTGCTGCTGTGTATGGGGCTTCCTCTACTTCATCCACTTCTCTTTTTGCCTCTCTTTCTATGTATTATTTTTTCTTCTCTTCTATTAGTTTTTTTGCAGATTCTCCTCTCATCTGCGTACAGCTTATATGTTTCCTCGTCGTGCTGGTTTCTTAATCTGTGGGGCGTTCTTAGAGCAGTGTTCCTTTTGCTGTAGCATTCATTATCAAACCATCTTTTTACCTTGTTTTTGGGTTTGTTTGTATAACTGAATTTTTTAGGTCTTCTATTTTGTCTGTTGCTTTTTCAAGGTCTCCTTCCTCCATTAAAGTTTCTATTTGTGTTATTTGTTCTTGCTGGTTTGTTAATTTTCCTTTATCTATTTTTCTTTGTGTGATTTGATGGGTCTTTCTTGCTGGCGGTTATGTGACGTTATTTATTTTTATCTTCATTGGAATGTGCTTTCGTATAGGAGTGATGTAGTCATGCCATATTGGTTGAATACTTCCTTTTATTTCTCCTCTTGTTAATGCGATATCAATGGTGCTTTTCCAATTGTGGCATATATATGTAGGTATCTGTCTATCGTTCAGTAGGGTGAAACCATCTTCTTCTAGGGTTTCAAAGACTAGTCTTCTTTTATAGTTTTCCGTGTCTATTCTGCAGTTGAGATCACCTGCAATAAAGGTGGGTTTACTGTCACATTGTTTGATGAGTGTGACTATTTCGTAAATTATTTCTACAGAATTTGTGTGCGGCTTAAAAAGGCTGCAATTATATTTATGTTTGATGCTTCTACTAGCATACTATTTTCTTGCTTTATGATTTTTTTGGTGGGTGTCATCCAGGGTTTCAGTAGGATAGATATTTCTCCCATGGGTCGTCCTCTTTCTCCCTTCTTTGCCATTAGGTGATAATTGTAGAAATCTTTATGTTGCCAGTTGTCTATCAGGAAGGTTTCCATTAGTGTTGCAAGATCAGAGTTTTGCAGAATGTCTGTTCGTGTTAGGTTAAGAGCACTTTTTATTCCCTCTGTATTCCACAAGATGGCTTTTATTTCTTGCTCTTCTGGTTTTCTTCTTAGTTTAGTTGAGCTCTGCTCCCTCTTCCATTGATCGTCTCGGGAAATGAAATCGACGTACTTTTATGTTTTCAGGCCAGATTTCTGGTTCTTGTGTGATTTGTAGATTTTCAAATGGAATGCCTACTTTGAAAGCTTTTTTTTTTCATCCAGTGTGCACAGTTCTTGACATTCTAGTTGTCCCAGTATTCCATTCTTGTTAAGGTATTTCGCTACTGTATCAGTTGGGGTGGTTCTCTTTAAGTTACCGATATATACCCACACTGTTGTTTCTGCTGCTTGCATTTCTTCGTCTTTTTTTTTTTACCCATTATGGTTTTATTTTTATTCTGATTTCTTCTGTACCGACTCCTCCCTACCACAGTACTCCAAGTTGGTTCCTCTAGTTCATTAACCTGACTTTGGGTTTTATTATGTTGCTCATGTGCATTGATTTGGACTTGTAGCTGATTTTGTTGCTGGAGCAGAGGATTTCTGTATATTGTCGTTCTCCCTGGTTTAACTTTGTTGTTGTATTTAGTTTGTATGCTGTTTCCATCAGTTTTGGTTTTCTCTGGTTCTAGATGACTTTCCTTTTCTGGAGTTTTCTTTATTTGCTCCTGTATTAATATCCCTAGCTGGTTTTTCAGGAAATCAGTTATCTTCTCCACTTTATGCTTCAGTTCTCCCATTTCCGTCTTATTTTCGTCTTTTTTTTTCCCCCCAGAGAGCTACCCACTCTGTAGGTGTGTCTTCCGTCTGCCTCTGTTGGCTATGTGCTGTTTCCTGCATTTCTCCGATAGGTGTTGCTAGTTGTCCGGCAGTGCAGCTGTCTTATTCCTCTCTCGTCTCTTCTTGTTGGATGTTCCTAACCTCTCTCGTAGGATTCCTATTCTCCTCCTTCTTTGTTTTTGTTTTTGTTTAGTTTTTCAAAGATTCTAAGCATTTTCTTATTTCACTCACCGCCTCTTAATAACAATAAAGTTTTCTCAGGGCTTTTCGAACAAGGAATACTCCTCATTGCCCTCCTTGAGATTTAGTGCTGAGAGGGCCCGGTGGACAACTCGTCAAAAACTGTACACAGGTCTAGCATGAAAACAGGAAGAAGATATAATGAACTGTGGGGAAAAAAAGCAAAATAGAAACATTGAACGGGCCAAGGACAGGAAGTGGAATGTAGAGCAGCCCAGAAGAGCAATGACATTGTGGTCAAGTGGTCACGGTGTTGAATTGCCAAACGGGCAAGCCATGTTCAAACCTGTCTTGTGCCCTTTTTTTAAATTCTGCACAACTATTAAATTTTTGATGACGACAAGGCAACGAGTCAGCTTTATTCTCCACAAAAAAAACACATCTGGTGTGTCATACATGGTATTAGTGACAGTACCTTTCATATGATAGGTATCTCTTACCGCTGCACCTAATTCACACTCGTGGAGAGTGAGTGAGATATGCCTCCTTGCCCAATTGCTTATGAATGTGAATGTGAATGTGAATGTGAATGTGATCACTCCCAAAAAAATGACGAAAACATAATAGTTTCACGTATGCTGCCTTGGATGAACACATGCAACAGTTTCACAATCACGCAGTTTCTCCGTGCTCTGTCAAAACATGTTTTTAACACTTTTGAAGTTGCATTCCATTTTAGAAGTTTTGGCTCTTTGAATTCCTTCGTTGTAACATACTTCACATCCATTAATTTGTTTTTTCGATTTCTGTGAGACATCTACATGGTATCTTGCCTGCTCTCACTATTTGTCACATTTACTTGTGACGGTAACATGTTCTTACCACATGACTCAAACTGTATAACCAGTGTATAGTATGACAACTGCTAAGACTACAGAAAAGAACAAACATTCCAGTTATGCGATGAAGAACAAACATTCCAGTTATGTGATGGACCGTTCAAAATGTTGTGAAATAAATAAATGGGACGACGGCGTATTGAACACAGCTCGTCTGCTACACATGACCACTTAACCACAGTGCTGCAGCTGTTCATCTTTGCTCAATATTGGACTTGTTAAACTTGGGCTGTCCACTGTTTCTGGAGGTGGTGTTTTTATTAGTTTTGACGGGCTATCCACTAGACCAGGCTGTTCCAACCGAGCTCCAGGGAGCCGGAGCGCTCACTGCGGCAGCTCGGAGCCCGCGTGGAAGGGGAAAGCGAACTCACTGCCCCCTGGCGGCATGCAGCCGCAACTGACGCAATAATCCGTGTTCAATGACAGCTATGATTAGCCGCAGGAGCCCTGTACCTCTATTGGAGGATACCTTTCTATTCATTGAGAGGGATGGTCGTCCGCAGTGTCTTGTATGTCATAAAGTATTTAATTCTGCGAAGAGGGACAATATACGACGACATTATACACGTCTTCACGCAGCGCACTACGATCAGGTAGAAGGCGTTGCACGCAGAGAACTGGTGACCAAGCTTAAGAACGACATACCAAGAGATATTAAGTTTAAAAACGGTTTCGTAATACGGAGGGTATCAAAACATGCAACATAGTTCGTGATCTGTAATGTGTTTATAATTTTCAGGCGAATTAAAGCGAAGAAAACACTACTGAGTCTGCAATTCGAGCAAGCTACAGGGTGGCTCACATCATTGCGACGAGTGGCAAGCTGTTTTCAGTGGGACCACTCGTAAAATCGTGCATGGTAGCCGTTGCAGAATGTTTGTTTCCAAGGGAGGTTCAGGCAATTGAAAGGGTTTGCCTGTTGAAGCAAACAATGTCTTGTCGAATCCTGGACACGGCAGCGGATTTAGAGAGACAGCTCAGGAAAAAGGCGGAGAGCTTTGTTGCATTTTCGCTAGTGCTTGACGAAAGCACCGACATATCGGACTGTGCTCAGCTTGCAGTTTTTGTGCGTGGTGTCGACATGGAGGTGCAAGTAACTGAAGAACTCTTGGATGTGGTACCATTCGATTACACCGCAACAGGACGTGGCATTTTTGAAGCTGTTTGTGAATCAGTGGACAATATGAATTTGCCATGGGATAAGCTCCATTCTGTAGCGACAGACGGTGCACCACAAATGATCGGGTGTCACCAAGGTTATGCTTCTCGTTTGAAAAGTAAACTCGGGGACAAATTCGGGAAAGACATTTTGACTCTTCATTGTTTTATTCACTAAGAGGCACTGTGCGCTGAAACAGTAGAGCTAGGTGACTAATGAAAAATGTCGTGAAGTGTCACCAACGTTCTGCTTCTCGTTTGAAAAATAAACTCGGGGACGAATTCGGGGAAGACATTTTGACTCTTCATTGTTTTATTCACTAAGAGGCACTGTGCGCTGAAACAGTAGAGCTAGGTGACGTAATGAAAAATGTCGTGAAGTGTGTGAATTTTGTGCGGCGTCACGATATGAATCATCGCCAATTCAAAGGATTCCTGAAAGATATGGAAGCGGAGTATGGGGATATACCTTAATACAGTACAGTTCGTTGGCTGAGTCAGGGAAAAGTTCTTGATGTTTTCTTTGCCATTCGTGAGGAAATAACCCTTTTTCTCGAAATTAGAGCGGAAGAAATGGTTGCCTGAAAGATATGAAATGGGTATCAGAGCTGGCGTTCCTAGCTGACATAACTACACATCTGAATAATTTAAATCTGTCATTGCAGGGCAAAGGGCAGCTAATTGTTGACATGCACGACCAGATCAAAGCGTTCATGGAAGAGTTACGTTTATTTGAGAGGCAGATGAGCAATGGACATTTAACGTTCTTCAATCGTCTTGCTTCTTTAAAACTACCTGTAGGTACTACTTTCGGTGATTACCAAGCAAAGTTCAGGTCATCACGTCGTTTGAAACACGATTCCGAGACCTCACTAGTTTCGAAATGGGAATCAAGGTGTTCAGCACTCCTTTTTCAGTTTCCCCCAGTGACTTGTCATCGACACTTCAATTGGAGATTATTGATTTGCAAAATTCAACTGTGTTGAAAGAGAGGTACTACAACGTGTTGGATTTGGCACGATGGTATCGTTCATTACAGCAAAAAACTTTTCCCAAGCTTCACAACAATCTTGCTCAGATCATGTGCATGTTTGAATCTACGTATTGTTGTGAGCAGCTTTTCTAAGCAATGAAAAGAGTAAAAAGTAAGGAACGACCTTTTCTTCAGGATGCAACAATGAAGGGCATCCTCCGCATTACAGCTGCAAACACTTTGACGCCAGATATTTCCGATCTTGTAATGGAAAGAAAATGTCAAGCTACAGAGGCCCAATAAGTTCAGTATGCAATTTCGTGTAAAACAGTTGTTTCTTATTTAAAGCATGTCACCACGTCTTAGCAGCTAAGAGTATGAGGCTGTCGATCTTGTAAGACGCAGCTGGCACATCAAAACGCTTGCCTTGCTGCCTGCTTCAGCCAGCCGCACCACGTGCCGTCGTGCCGGCCCACTGGAATGGCCACAGCAAGCGACACGGCTCCCTGGAGCAGGGAGCGCTCTGCGGCTCACAACGGAGCCGACGAGCTGGAACAGTCTGCACGAGACCATCTTACTACTAAATCTGAGAGGAGTGTGATGGGGAGTTTCCTTTGTAAGAAGTATCAGATGATGCCCTTCAGAGATTGCCTACTGGCTGTGTCACTTTTAATTTGTATTCGTATTGACAGCTGATCTTATCACATTTACTTAATTTTTTCAGGATTCATATCCATTTAAGTATGTTCTGAACGAAGCTCCAAAGAAGAGCAACAAAACAACAGAACCAAAGGAAAAGACCAAAGAAGAAGAATTTGAAGAAGCTGTGAGGGATGTCAAAACTGCTTGGCTGGCCAAGCTAGGTATGTACATTGCTTTGATCAGTTCTGTGTAAAATAAGCTACGTGATTGTTTGATGAGCTTTTTACCTTGATATATGCACAAACATTATCTGAACTCCTGAATAATTACTCATATACTTTTCATTTAGGCAAAGTTTAGTTTGCTTATCCTATGAATTTAGAAATATCATTGAGCTTAATGGTTAATTCAAAATACGATCAAAGCATATGTCTCATTTTCATAACTTTGCTTCCAGCTCATAATCTACATATTCTCATTTGTTTTTCTGATTTACACTAGAGGATTTTTAAGAATCAGATATTTCTTTCCTTCTGAAAGTATCAGCAAATCTGATCATGTAATTGCATTACAAAATGGATGTCTTCACTTCTGATTAGATAAATTAGAAACATAGCACTCATAGTTGACAGTTTGTCATGAAATTTAGGATTAGCTCTTTGATAATATGCTGTCATCAAACAGCTCTGAAATTTAGGCATTTCATCAATAGAATACTGCATTTGTCATGTAATATTACAGAGAAAGGTTTTGATTTTATTTTAAATTGTGGTTTACCTCCAGCAGTAAACACATCATACTCCAAAGTTCAAAATACCCTTTGGAACAGATAACAATTCCATTGTTTCTTTTAAAAGTTCCATGAAAGTTATGTTCTATACATATGCAGTTACTGTAACCACATGGCCATAGAAGAAAGATTCTTTCATTGCAGAGGCATGTTCGATGTACATCTACATCTATACTCTTCAAATCACAATGAAGTGCATGTACCAGTTATTAGGGCTTCTTCTCATTCCAGTCATATATGGGGCACGAGAAGAATAACCATTTAAATAGCTCTGTGAGCACTGTAATTAATCTGATCTTGTCCTCACAATCTCTACAGGAACAACATATAATAGGATTTTCTATGTTCCTACAGTCATCAAGTAAAATTGATTTTCCAAAATTTGTAAGCAGGCCTTCTCAGAACAGTTTATCTGTCTTAAAGAGTCTGTAGTACAGTTTCTTCAGCATCTCTGTGACACATGCCCATGGGTCAAGCAAACCTGTGGCCATTCCTGCCTGTCCTCTGTATCTGTTCAGTAACCCTTGTTAGTCTTATGTGGTACAGTTTCCACACACTTCAGCAGTATTGTCGGACGTCTCGTATGAATGATTTTTAAGCAGCCTCCTTCGTAGATAGATTATGTTTATCTAATATTTTACATACAACTATGTGACTGTTCCATTTCATACCCCTAAAAACTGTTGCAGCCATGTATTTGTATGAATTGACAGATTACAAATACTGGTACTGTAGTCATAGAGGACTATGTTGTTAAATGCACAATTTTACTTTCTTTCACATTTAAAGTAAGTTGCCAATCTGTACAGCACTTGGACGTATTATTAAGATCTGAGTGAATATTTGTGCAGCTTTTGTGAGACAGTATTTCATTATAGATAATGTCATCATCTTTGAAAAGTCTGAAGTTACTATTAATATTGTCCACAATGTCATTAATGTGCAACAAAATAGCAAGAGTCTGAACACACATCCATGGCATAAACAAAGAGTTACTTCTATGTCTGTCGAAGACTCTCCATCCAAGGTAACAAGCTGCGTCCATCCTACCAAATAATGTTCAGTGCAGTCACAAACATCGCTTCATACACCATATGATCTTGCTTTTGATAATAAGCGTAGATGTGTTACTGAGTCAAATGCTCTTTTGGAAATTGAGAAATACTGCTTTACCAGCATTGCACTATACAAGTTTGAAAATGTCTATCACTGTTAAGTCTGTTTCAATGAAATGAGGTCCAGTAATTATGTGTTTATGAGGTTGCTTTCAACGTAACGATTATAAGTTACTGATTGAGGGTTATCAGAATAATTTATGCTCTCACCCAGAGAACAGAGCATTACTTTATGCAACAAACACAGCATTCTGTTATAAAAAATATAATTTGGACATTGAAACTAATCCTGTAGTATCCCCCCCCCCCTCCACACACACACACACACACACACACACACACACACACACACACACACACATCCCGCCATGCGGGTCAGGGGGTTACAATAGGCCCAGGATATTCCTGCCTGTTATAAGAGGCAACTAAAATGAGTCTCATATGTTTTGGCCTTTATGTGGTGGCCCCCTGTAGGGTTTGACCTCCATTTTTCAAAATTTTCCCGAAGAGCGAGCCAATTGGGGAAAGGCGCCTTACGTGGTGCATACTGTCCATCATGTGCTGAGACCTCTCACATCCTTCATTGACGTGGATCTGCACTTCTGCTCATTCTCCAGCTGTTGGGCGAGGTCACCCTCTTGGGTGCGTTTTCCTCCATCCTCTGTCCAGTATCGCTTTTTGCGCTGTAAACAATAATGGACTTCTTAGCTCGTTTGTGCCTGATATCCAGCACGGTAGCCAGTTCATGGTGGTGGGGCTGCCATGTACCCTGTTGATTTTAGCCCCCTGACCACACAGAGATCACTCTGCTGATGCCTGTGCCGTTAACTCCCCAAGGAGTTGATGCCCTTCACCCTGGGGCATCGGGACTCCCGGCAATGGCCATCCTGCCAGGTGGCCTTTGCTGCATCTGGGTAGCACCTGTGGGGAGGTCCCCTGGTCGAAGTGGGTGGTATGGCGGATGACATGCCATGAAGTGTAGTACGTCATCCCTTCCCCCTCGGCCACACCTTGGGAGGAACGTCAGGCTAAGGATGATAGCAACACTTATTTACCCCAGTACCTCATATGTACGAGATTTGATGGGGAATCTTTCTTGTCAATGAAACCTCAGTTTTTTGTGTAGCATTTAGAGGACAAGTTTGGGGTGGTAGAGGGCTTGTCCAAAATTCAGTCAGGGTCAGTCTTGATCAAAACAGCATCCTCTGCCCAGTAACAGGCATTACTCGCCTGTGACAAGCTGGGGGATGTTCCTGTTTCCGATATGTCCCATAAGAGCTTAAATATGGTCCAGGGTATCATATTTCACAGGGACCTTTATTTGCAGTGTGACGATGAGCTGCACGCCAATTTAGAGCAGCGAAGTGTCCATTTCATCCAGTGCATCCTCCAGGGACCGAGGGATAAACAGGTTGCCACCGGTGCCTTCATCTTGGCCTCCGAGGGTGACACATTACCCTTGAAGCTCAAGTTGATGATCTACTGCTGTGGCGTAAAGCCATATATCCCTCCCCCAATGTGGTGCTTTAAGTGCTGGATGTTCAGCCATATGTCTTCCCACTGTACTTCCAGCATCACAAGTCGGGATTCTGGACATCCATCACATCCCAATACTCCTTGTGCCTCACCTCCCATCTCAACTGCGGAGAGCGTCATTCACCTTGCTCGCCAGACTGCAGGATTCTCCAGAAATAAAGAAAAATAATGGAATAAAAGACCCTGGATTGACTGGCCTACACTCAGACTAAGAGAAAATATGAGAAGCTACATCCTGTGCATATGATGTCAACCTACGCCACCACCACGACAATGGTTCTACCATCTTCCGTTCCAATGCGTACTGTTGGCTCTTAGCAATCAGACTCCACCTGCCCCATTGATCGTGGGGGCACTCGCGTCCCTGTTGCTCCTGCACAACCTACTTCAGGAGGAACAACCCCCCCAACCATCAGCGACGTCAGTCACCACTTAGCCGGAGAAGTGTAAGTCTCCTTCGGCTCCTCTCGCCAGGATGGGATCCCTTGGGTCTCTCCCTTCCCAGGTTCCTACCAGTGATTGGAGCAACCATAGGTAGCTGGTTGTAGGGCTTCACGGTCCTCCTCAGTCCCTGAGACTGAACCAGTGAAGCCCTCCAAGCCGGATAAACCTAAGGAGCAGCGGGAGAAACCTTAAGAGAGAAAAAGACCCCCAAGAACCAAGGCACTGCGGTGGCACCCACACCACCACTACCTACAAGCTCTGTGTCTGAGGATGAGGTGGAGATTCTGGTGTCCGCTGAGGACCTAGACCTCGCTGGGCCATCAGACATAATGGATGTCGATCGCACAGGTACTCTTGTGGTGGCAGCAGGGGACCCTGAGGCATAGATTGCCTCATTGAGTGTTTCGTGCCTTCCCAGTCTCAAGATCACATAATCCTCCAGTGGAATTGCAGCAGTTTTTTCCACCAACTGGCTGAGCTACGACAACTGTTAAGCTTTATGCCTGCTTTCTGCATTGCCCTTCAGGAAACCTGGTTCCCAGCTATGCAGACCCGTGCCCTCCGTAGCTATAAGGTATATTACAGGAACCGTAGCGACTGTAATAGTGTGTCAGGTGGAGTTTGTGTTTATGTCCTAAATTCAGTCTGTAGTGAAACTGTGCCACTTCAAATCCCTCTTGAAGCTGTGGCTGTCAGAATAAGGACGACACAGGAAATAACTGTCTGCAATGTATATCTTCCTCCAGATGGTGCGGTGCCCCTGAATGTATTGGCAGCATTGATTGATGAGCTCCCTAAATCTTTGCTACTTTTGGGAAATTGTAACGCGCATAGCCCATTGTGGGGTGGCACCATGCTTACTGGCTGAGGTAGGGAGGTCGAAAATTTACTGTCCCAGTTCAACCTCTGCCTCTTAAATACAGGTGCCCCCACACATTTCAGTGTGGCACATGGCACATATTCGGCCATTGATCTCTCGGTTTGCAGTCCTGGCCCTCTCCCATCTATCCACTGGAGAGCACCTGATGACCTGTGTGATAGTGACCACTTCCCCATCTTCCTGACACTCCCTGGCGTCATGCCCACGGACGCCTACCCAGATGTGCTTTAAACAAGTTAGACAGAGAAGCCTTCACCTTTGCTGTCACCGCTGAATCTCCCCCACATGGTGCCACCGATGTTGTCGTTGAGCAGGTCACTACAACGATCATTTCTACAGCGGAAAATGCGATCCCTTGTTCTTTATGGTACCCCCGGCAAAAGACAGTCCCTTGATGGTCGCTGGAAGTCGCTGAGGCAGTTAAAGGTTGTTGGTTCCTCCCATAGTTCCCCCTTCACATTCAGGAGAATGGCATTCCGCAGGGCTCCATATTGGTTGTGTCTCTATTTTTAGTGGCTATTAATGGTCTAGCAGGAGCTGTAGGGCTGTTGGTCTCACCTTCTCTGTATGCGGATGACTTCTGCATTTCGTACTGCTCCTCCAGTACTGGTGTTGCTAAACGGTGCCTACAGGGACCCATTCACAAGGTGCAGTCATGGGCTCTAGCCCATGGCTTCCAGTTTTCAGCCACAAAGTCATGTGTCGTGCATTTCTGTGAGTGCCGCACTGCTCATCCAGAACCAGAACTTTACCTTAGTGATGATCCACTCACTGTAGTGGAGGCATATCGATTCTTAGGACTAGTTTTTGACACCGGATTGACTTGGCTATCTCACCTTCATCAGCTTAAGTGGAAGTGCTGGCAGTACCTCAATGCCCTCCACTGCCTGAGCACTACCAGCTGGGGTGCAGATCTGTCTACGCTGCTGCAGCTCTACAGACCCCTTGTTCAATCCTGCCTTGACTATGGGAGTGTGGTTTATGGTTTGGCGGCACTCTCAGCATTGTGTTTACTCCACCCAGTGCACCATGGTGGTGTTCAACTAGTGATGGGAGCTTTTAGAGTGAGTCCGGTGACCAGTGTCCTGGTGGAGGCCAGAGTCCCTCCATTGAAGGTTAGGTGGCACAACTGCTCTCCAGTTACATTGCACATAGTCGTAGTTCTCCTGCGCATCCAAATTATCATCTCCTTTTCCCAACCACAGCAGTTCATCTCCCGCATCAGCGGCCCAAGTCATGGCTTACAATTGCGTTTAGCCTCTGGTCCCTTCCATCTGAACTGGAGTCTTTCCTGTTACTATCTCTCCTCAAGGTCCATTCATGTACACCTCCATGGTGTACACCCAAGCCACAGATGTTTCTGGACCTTTCGCATGGCCCTAAGGACACCATTAACCCTGCAGCTCTCCGCTATCACCTCCTCTCGATTCTCGACATGTACTTGGGCCACAAAGTATTCTACACAGACGGCTCGATGGCTGATGGTCACGTAGGCTTTGCGGACACATTCATGGAGGACATATTGAACAGCACTCCTTGCCAGATGGCTGCAGTGTTTCCACTGCAGAGCTGGTGGCCATCTCGTGCTCTTGAGCACATCCGTACATACCCTGGAGAGTCATTTCTCCTGTGTACCGACTCCTTGAGCAGCCTACAAGCTATCGACCAGTGCTACCCTCAGCATCCTTTGGTAGCGCCCATTCAGCAGTCCATCTGTGCCCTGGAACGGTCCCATCATTAAGTGGTCTTTGTGTGGATTGCAGGACACGTCAGAATCCCAGGCAATGAAGTTGTCGACAGGCTGGCCAAATAGGCTATGCTGAAACCGCTTCTGGAGATGGGCATCTCTGAACCTGATCTGCGTTCTGTCTTATGCCGCAGGGTTTTTCGTCTTTGGGAGACGGAATGGCATAACAGTAGGCACAACAAACTACATGTAATTAAGGAGACTACGAATGTGTGGAAGTCTTCCATGTGGTCCTCTTGCAGGGAATCAGTGGTCCTCTGCTGGCTCCGCATTGGCCATATGTGGGTAACGCATGGTTACCTCCTCCATTGCAAGGACCCACCTCGGTGTCGCTTTGACTCACTAATGATGGTTGTCCACCTCTTGCTGGACTGCCCACTTTTAGCCGCCCTGCGGGAAACTTTTAACTTTCCCAGCACCCTACCTTTGTTGTTGGGCGACAATACCTTAACAGCAGCTTTAGTCTTATGTTTTATTCGTGAGGGTGGGTTTTATCATTTGATCTAAGTTTTAGCGCATGTCCTTTGTCCCTCTGTGTCCTCCACTTTAGTGCTTTTAGGTTGGAGGTTTTAATTTGTGTGGAGGGTAGCCATGTAAGGAAGTGAAACATGGACGATAACTAGTTTGGACAGGAAGAGAATAGAAGCTTTCGAAATGTGGTGCTACAGAAGAATGCTGAAGATTAGATGGGTAGATCATATAACTAATGAGGAGGTATTGAATAGAATTGGGGAGAAGAGAAGTTTGTGGCACAACTTGACTAGAAGAAGGGATTGGTTGGTAGGACATGCTCTGAGGCATCAAGGGATCACCAATTTAGTACTGGAGGACAGCTTGGAGGGTAAAAATTGTAGAGGGAGACTAAGAGATGAATACACTAAACAGATTCAGAAGGATGTATGTTGCAGTAGGTACTGGGAGATGAAGAAGCTTGCACAGGATAGAGTAGCATGGAGAGCTGCATCAAACCAGTCTCAGGACTGAAGACCACAACAACAACTGATATTATTGGTTTTTACGTCATGAATCTTATGTCAGTCACATAGCTCAACAATACTTTGTTATGTTTGCACTTCAGCTGTCTGCTCATTGCCTTCTAATATCAAAAATCCTTGAGAGAGATACTATTGTAATGCCTTTGTAAATTGTGGTTTTTTGTGGTAATTTAATTTGTTTTGAAACATTTGGGGCATTTTGAAACCCCACCTCAAATCATAAACAGGTACAGACATGCTATCAAATAACATCGCTGTTCTTCCACTATCAAAAGCCAGAAATAAGCACAAAACCCTTCGTTGTGAATACAACTTATACTGAGCATGGTGGCACAGTGGTTAGCACATTCGACTTGCATTTGGGAGGACAACAGTTCAAACTTGCGTCTGGCCATCCTGATTAAGGTTTTCTGTGATTTCCCTAAATCTCCTTTGGCAAATGCCAGAACTGTTGCTTTGCAAGGGCACAGACAATTTCCTTAACCATTGTTCCTTAATCGGAGCTTGTGCTCCATCACTAATGACCTCATTGTCGAAGGGACGTTAAACACCTCCTCCTCCGGTACAGCTTAATGAGCAGCTTAAAGGCAAAAAGGAAACTTAACTGGTAGTCTTACATTCGGGGATGGGTTGTCATTTTCACCTCCATCAGGCTGCATATCTCTTTTGAATGAGGCACTTTATTGTTTGCTCAATCTCTAGTGTGTTTGTATGTAAACTGATAGTTACATTCAGCCTTTATGAGCTGCATCTTGAACAGGACTGTCATTAATAGGGAGTATTGAGATAGATCAAATTAACCACTAAAGATATAATGACACAAGATTCTGTGACCATAGTCAGTTTGTGACTGTTCTCCTGCTTTGTTTGTTTGTTTGTTTTTCGGTGACAATGTACTGTGCTGCTATACTGGCTGAAAAATGGAGGGGGGGAGGGGGGGGACATTATATGACTTGTAAATATTGCTCTTTCTGTTAATCTCTCATTCCCAGCTGCAGTGTCATGAATTGCACAGTGTACACAGCACCCAATGTTGCCTAGTTCAAAATTAGATCATAAATACAGTTACACCACATTTGTTTGTATATAGTAATCTTTTTTTCATTAATCATGTCTGTCAGCTCCATTATTTTACTTACACTGAACACTGACTACTCTAAATGATGTAGCCGAAAGGTGCACATTTGTGTTTTACAGCTTGTTACTTGTACTGTTGACACCCCCCCCCCCCCCCTCCCCAAAATGTTACACATTTAATATGGAACATGCACTATCATTTAACTTTCAATAAGCCACGTAAACAGTTTGCTGGCGAATACGTACATACTGCTACAATAGTTTACTGTTGTACATCTACAAGCAGTAAAAACCTATCCACAAAGTTCACATATCTTGAAGAATAAAAAGGTACCTATGGAGCAGACACTGTTATTGATTTTATACACGGCCTACTTGTGTAATACACATTCCACCGTTAAGTTGAAGCATTGTTGTTGTTGTTCTAGCCAACACAGGTTTCTCGTCTGAAATTCAGACGTGGACTGACTGTCTCAGGACCAAAAATCAGGCCCTTACACATCCTCACAAAAATAAGTGCTGAAACTACACATGGCTGAAAGTTAAATTTACAGACATTGCTATTAAAACTTAATTCATTAAATTAACTGACTACATTGAAAAATTGGTTCTTTTTTAACAGTTTCTTCTACTGCAAGGGTTAGGCCGAATTATTTGTTTAAATGATGAAATTAACACACACACACACACACACACACACACACACACACACACAGTACTCTTTTGATGAAACTGGAAATTACTTTGGAATTAATTAAGAGCTGGCTATGTTAACATGTTTTCGAATAGAGTCAAATAAATACTTTAAGAATAGTATTAGTTGTTCCTCCAAATGTTTATCATTAGTACAGAATTTATATTTGTTTATATGTCAACAGTAGAATTTAAGTTACGAATCAATTACTGATTTCACCCTATAACAAAAGATACTAACTAGGCATAGTCAAAACAGATTAGAAAATCAGTTACATACCTAAAACTAAGCACAAAACTGAGGGCCAACCTTTCTTTTGCGAAAATGCAGATTATACTCACCTATGATAATGGTAATTAGTTAAAAGTAAAAAAAACAAATGAAGGAGGCAGACTGCAAAACGAGGGGAAGTAAAAATATCACAGCTTGCTTCATCACAAGTTACATAAAAGTTTTCTGGATATGGTATCGCATTGTATTGTAAATAGCTGTCACTGATGAAACCAGTGTTTTGGCTGCAGTTACAGTGGTCACCTTCTGGGTCTATTCGGTCTCTGGAGAGGTACACTGTTTTCTTTCAGTTCATCTAATTATCACAAGAACCAATATAAGTCAAGAGCAGAGAAAGTGACTGTGCAAAGTGAATAGTTCACATCAGTTTTTTGTACAGCTGAAGTACAACATTATTGGCATACATGTACATTGTTTTTACATTTAATTTTACTGATTATCTGACTGACTGGTGGGCATAAAAATTTCTTGTATTTGCTTCTAGTTGGCATTATTGCAAGATCAGTTGAAAAGATAGAATTTTTTGTTGAAAATAATCCAATTTTCTGTAGCAGTTATTACTTTCCTGTGCAGACCCTGGAGACAAAGCAAACAGCTTGTATGAAGAATTGAAATCGTCATACCCAGATCATCTACCTGTGTACACAGCAATGCTCCAAGCACTGGACCCAGCAGAAAACAAAAAACAGCTGCCAAGTCTGGAATCCATAGAACAAACAGAGGAAGTTTCCAGATTAGCACATAAGGTTCTTGAGATATCTGATATCATCATTAGTAAAATTGATGACATTCAATTGCTTGCTTATTTTGGTGCAAAGAATGATAACCGTCCAGATGCAGCAAAAGTTAAAACGTAAGTACAATTCTGATAATGGTCTTCACTATCATTGATATGCAAAATGAAATTCTGATTGGCCGTAGTTGGTAACATACCATTTCAGTATTATACAGGACCACTAGAATCAGATACATACATCATTACTTCCATTTTCTTACAGTAAGAAATTTTTTATAAGTTTGTGGCTTATGCAGAAGTTTCTGAGTAAGTAGTAACTAGAAGTACTATTATGATTGAGACTGGAGAGGAGAATCTCGTTGGAAATCACTGAGGCCACATCAGCTAAAGTATGGCCTATGGCTTCTGGAATCTTTTGTTGGTATAAACAGAAGGGTAGGGAGTAGGTCTAAATATCAATACACTGAAGAAAATTAAGAAGTCAAACCAAAATTTGTGTTTTAAGCAGCACGTGGTGCACTGAAGTTGAAAATAAATTACATATGTACACTTTGTAAGGCTCATTGTTTTGGGAGTAAGTGTGCCATTTCATGTGTGTTAATGTTATACGTATATATATCGATAACTGAATTGAACTTAGTGACTTGGAGTGCATAAATGCAATGAGAATAAAATGACATTGGTGAAGTTATGTTCAGAAATGAACTTCTGGTGGTGTTATCAGATAGTGTAATGGTTAGGGCAAATGTTTGTGAAAAACAGGAAATCTGAGTTTGTATTACAGACGGGCACCAAGTTTTGTTAATCATCACACATTCATTGCGGACCTGTTCTGGAATGGAAAACTACCTACATTTGTTTGGAACTGATAAGGCATAAAGGTGACCATGACATCTTGAGTCCGGCCTCAAGTTGGGCTCACGGAAACAGAGGATGGTGACAAACGTTATCGGCTAATATTGCAAGATATTATCACAGGCTTGAAACTGTCAGGAAATTATGAGAATTGTGTATGATTAAAAATGTGACTGCACTGACACTTTCAATAAGAGTCCAAGACTTTCTGTTGTGCAAAATTCAAGCTCCATCATATTTCTCTTCTAGTTTCATTATATTATTTACAACAGCTGTTATAAAATCAGTTCCATTTACATAGTGGTTACATTACATGGGGCTTCTAATCAAGCCACTTTTGAAAATAGACAGGTAACCATTTTTGAAAATAGACAGGTTCCCACTTTTAGAAATATAAGATGCCAGACTGTAGAAATGTCTGGGTCAGTAAATGAGCATATCCATTTGTCAGAAGAGTGTGATTCACAACTTCTCCCAGTATGTGACGACCCATGCTGAAACAAAATTTGTACACCCCTCTCCCCCCCCCTCCCCCTCCCCCTCCCCCTCCCCCTCCCAGGAGCTCACATCACTTTTGTGACTATATGCTTGGCCACCATGGAGCCTTTACTGTCCTTTTTCCCCCATCTGCCTTTTCATTGGATGGTCTTTTTGGTGCCGATAGTGAGTGCACTTGGTTTATAATTTTTGGTCAGTCCAGATGTGGAAAGGCTGCTCTGGGTGCCATGAAGACCACAGAGTGCAGCCAACAGCAGGCGGTGGCTCACGTCAGTACTAATGATGCATGTCACTTTAGACAGGATGAGATTCACTCTGGTTCCAGACAGCTAGCTGAAGCAGTAAAGACCATCGGTCTTGCTTGTGAGATGAGATGAAGGTGGAGCTCACCACCTGTAGCATCTGCAACAAAACTGACTGTGGTACTTTGGTACAGACCCAAGTGGAGAGTCGGGATTGGAATCTCATACGGTTCAGCTACCATATAGGTTGCATATTACTTGATTTGTGCCATAGGATGATATGGACTTTGGTCTGCATGGGGTTTGCTAAACAGTTAGCTTTCACCTGCAGTCAACACCATATCGCTATCTTCTTCGATTTGCAAAAGGTCACCTCATCCTCATTACCCTACGTGAATGGCGTGCCAGTGCCCGCTCCCAATTATTGTCCAGAATTTCTTGTCACACCATACTTCCCGATCCAAGTTGTTGCTTCCCATAGTACGCCACATACACAAGGGAATGGGATCCTGCAGAGCTCTGCATTGAGGGTGCCCCTTTTTCTGGTAGTTATGAATCATCAAGCTGAAGCTATGTGGTCTGCAGTGTCATCTATTCTGTATGCTAATGATTTTTGTGTGGCTGCTGGTTTTCATGCATCATGTTCTTCTGTCGCTGTCATTTGATCCATCCACACCCAGAACTCTACCTTGACGACCAACTGCTCAATATGGTGGAGTCTTATCGCTTTTTGGGACTGGTCTTTGATGTCTGGTTGACATGGCTTCCCCATCTTTGCCAACTTACACCTTAATACTCTTCACTGCCTCCGTAACCCCAGCTGGAGCACAGACTGCTCCACACTTTTGTAGTTTTACAAAGCTCTGATCCTGTTCCATCTCGGTTATGGGAGTCTTCAAGCATAGCAAATGCTGCATCCAACACACCATTGTGGGGTCTGACTTGTGGCAGATGCCTTTCGTGTCAGCCCTGCAAACAGCCTACTCATGGAGGCTGGGTCCCTCCACTACACACTGGGCACTAACAACTGCTGTCCATTATAATGCCCTTTCTCCAGGAAGGGAGACCCACATCCCACAGCAGCAGCCTGGGAGAGGAGTCATGATTGCAGTTTGCATACAGTCTCTCTGTTGTGAACACACACCCCTCCAAAGAGTGACACCACACACACACACACACACACACTTACTCTCTCTCTCTCTCTCTCTCTCTCTCTCTCTCTGTGTGTGTGTGTGTGTGTGTGTGTGTGTGTGTGTGTGTGTGTGTGTCACCTCTTGTCAGTGAACAATCGCACATGCCCACATAGTGTGTACCTTGTGCTCGGATCTGTCTCAACCTATCCTTTGGGCTGAAAGACTCTGATGATGCCTTGATTTTTTGCCTACTATTCTTGACTATCCTTGATGCATCTTCAGGTTCAAAACTGGTAGACTTTGATGGCTCTAAAGTTGACGAACGAACTGGTTTTGCCTACAAACATGCAAGATACAGTGAACTTCCCTTTCTGCTGGACAGATGCAGTGTGTTCACTGCAGAATTTGTGGCTATCGCTTGAGCCCTTTGTCATATTTGTTCTTGCACCAACAAGACATTTTAATCAGCAGTGGTTCCCTGAGTAGTCTTCAGGTTATTGACCAGTGCTATCCTCAACATCCACTGCGTGTGACTGTCCAGAATCTCTTTTCTGACATCCATCATGCTGGATGGTCAGTCTTCTTTTTCTGGATCGCAGCTTGAAACGTAATAAACTGATGGACCAGTGACCTCGTAGTTTGGTCTCTTTAACCCAGCCAATCGATCCATCCATTGCAATGTTTCCTAGGTACCTCCATGACAGTTTTGCTGAGTAATGCAATACATTAGCTGGACGGTAGCTTTCTACCCCCTTCGCCCGGCACCTCCCTTCAAATTAGTGTCCATCTGTACCATGTATCCCTTTTATCACTGACTTTCTTTCGTAAAATAGAAACTTTTTACATTCAGGAAACAACTTCATACAATATTCTTTGTCTGCTTGACAAGTGTACCTCAAGTAGATTAGCCATGATCATAGTCACAGTTCATAGCTGGCCCTGATAACTCGAACTACTTTTGTTCTATGACTTTTTCTTGCATTGGCATCGCCGTGGTCTTCCATGGAGGCCAGCAAACTCAGAGGTGGGGGTCCACGGCACAGGAAACACATTAAGAACAGTATGTGTGGCCAAACGCGAGCCGCCGCCAGCATCGCTACACACAATAGCAGTACCGTCTCCATTGCTTTTCAGTTAACGTGCACATACAGAGAAAATCCATGGTCGGCACACTTGCCCAACTTCCAAATTGCATTAAATAATCAAATTTTATTTAGCAGTCCATGATTATCATTCGTCGATCCTAAGTACATTGTGCAACACTACTTTAACCAAGTAGTATGTCAACTGTACCACCCATCTATCCGTCCAAAAATTGTAGTGGACCTCTTATGACTGAAATGTTTAGTTGTCATATCCTTCTTTCAAGTGGCAGTGGATAAATTTCAGTAAGCTACATCGTGCAGTCTGTACAAAACCATCACACTTTTAGTAGGAGACAGAGTGTTGAAATACAGGGTGATTATAATTAAA